>NC_057810.1:560028732-560211142 GCF_018294505.1 Triticum aestivum | reverse complement strand
TTAAACAAAGGGATGGTCTTATTGGTTTCGGGGATATAGGGGAAGAGTGAGAGGCGCGCGGGGCGGGGGGGGGGGTAGCCAGAAGGAGATTATTAAGTGTGAGTGTGTGTTTTGCCCATCCAGGCGGAAGTTATGTGCACAAAAGAGGAGAACGATTCGATGTGGCGTTAGGATTGAGGGTAATTAACTACGTATGGAGACATAGAGACCTTGAATGTGCATGTGTGAGAGGTATACATGTATACGTGGGATGTGTGTGTGTGCGCGCGCGCATGATCGAGATAAAAGAAAGAAGACATAAGTCCTAAGATCAACGACATGGGAGAGACAGATCGGTATGACAATATGCATGCATGTGAGAATGCAGGGAAGAAGGCCCGACAATTGAGCATGTGTTTTTGTCTTTAAGATATAGTGGCGTGGGCTGGAGCATGCATCTATGGCGAGCAGAGGGGGTGAGGCGCAATGATTGTGCAAAAGAGATCAACCTATAAATGCATATGTATGGATAGACATATATAGTGTGGGTGATAGGAAGCAAGACTCCGTGCAAGAAAGAAATGTTGACGGAGAAACTACAGATAGATACAGAGATGGAGATGCTAGCTAGAGAGACATCCGTTAGTTTGGGTGTCGGAGATGACCGTCGGGTGGTTCAAAGGGTGAGGTTATATATGTATGTGAGAGGGCACTTGACTGCATGCATGTAGAGAGAAACATATGTAGTGTGCGTGATAGGAATCAAGAGTGAGGGCGAGAAAGAAGGTTGATGGAGAAACAGATAAATAGAAAGATAAAGATGCTAGCTAGTGTGCGCTAGAGATAGGAGTCGAGTGGATCAGAAGGCTGGGTTATGTGTGTGGGTGTGAGAGAGATAGAGAGAGGGTGCATGTGAGTCACATACAAACAAATATCAGAGAGAAATGAGATCCAGAGAGACGGAGTTTTGTGTCTGCAAGAGAGAAAGATATTTCACAACGAGAGTGATAGCTAGAGAGACATATGAGGGAACGCAAGATATCTCTAGGGAGAGAGGGTGTGTTCGAGCGACATACAAGAGAACAATGGAGAAATATGAGACGCTGGGAGACAAAGTTTGTGTTTGTGTGTGAGAAAGAGATATTGAAGAGGAAGAGTCGTAGGTTCTCATATCTAAGGAGTGAAAGACATCTCTGTATGAGGGGTGTGCGAGTGGCACACATGGGAACAGTTGAGAGAAATGAGACCCCGGGAGACAAAGTTTTGTGTTCGTGTGAGAGAAAGAGATTCCACATGGAGAATCATAGCTAGAGACACATAGCAGGGAGCGAGATATACTTAGAGAGAGAGATAGAGTGATGAACATCGATGGAGAGAGTACCGTCAGTGTGTTACGAAGATAAAAGATCATTGTCAACATACAGGTAGCACGAGAGATGCCTGAGATACGATGAATGCGTATAGGTCCAGAGAGATAGTCCTATATAAGCATGAGTGATAGCTATATGAGACGAATATCTGGATTAAAGGGGATTCAAATATTTAAACTGGAGATCACGACATCAATAATATCATAATGCAAATTGGTGTATCGAACATGCATATTCATTTGAATTTGGGCACACGTGTAATGTTACATAGTTTATCAATATTGGTGATCCATAGATTCTTCAATTACAAACAATGCATGGTTTATATGCAATTAGTGTCTAAACGGGATTACACTATATGTTGCGTGTGTGAAACACATTATACATGTTTGAGAAGTTAAAAAAACCCGCATGAAACACACATTAATTGGAGACAGTTAGCGAGGAATGCATACATTGGATTTCAACATAAAGTGGTTTCAAATATTTGAAAATCCAAATTGATGGATACAACCTTATGAATATGAGATCATGCCATTTGTAAACCATATTTATGTATAAATGGTGTTGTGCTTTTGAGAGTATATATGTAAAAAAATGATGTATATAGAATGTAATTCCAATTGTAAATGGATCCCGCCCGAAAAAAAATAGTAGAATACAAACGGGATTCGAATTGAGTTGGCACGGTAAACGTGCACTGTGCAAAATTTGAACGAAGCGGGGAAAGTCGCAGTAACTGCTCGAAACCAAAATCTGCGAGATGGAAATCACTATTGCCTATCCCTGCCGTGCAAAGCCTATCTGCTGGATTTCTATAGGTTTCGATAGGGGTAGGTTTGTAATTTCACCCAAACGTGACGTAACCGCCTCTCACCCGGATTCATACATGGTGGGCGCCAAAACATAGTGTGCCTCGGCCGAAATCGACTCCCTCCCCGATTCATATTCATACACGGTGGGCGCCAAAAACAAACCCTCGTCGGCAACTATTCGGTGTATGCGAGATTACCGTCCTATCCCCAACCAACTAAGGTTGCTGTGATGTAGTAGAAATTTGAAACGGGGGCTAAGTTTGTAAATTTCCTCGCATTTGAGACAAGCGTGCCCTGACTACATGGTTCCCCCCTTCCTCTCTACCTCCCTTTTCCCCATTCGTACTCCGTGGGCACCAAAACACCCTCTCCACCCCACCCTCCTCCGTCCGCCGCCGTCCGCCACCCCATCCACCGCCGTCCTCCTCCACCATGCCGGAGCTGATACCCCGACGCCGCCGTCCATTACAAGAGATCGACCTCTCTCATCCACGCCTTCGGACCGGGATCCTTGCATCCCATCCTCTCGCTTCATCCCCACCGTCGTCCACCTTGCCGGCGCCGCTCCTACGACCGTCTCATCCACCACGCCCCGCCACCACCGTCTACCCTCCTAGATCTGCTTCCACGCCGCTGACAGCCATCGCTACCACAGCACCGTCAAATTCTCACTAGATGCGTACACGGCGCCGCACCAGAGGCGGTACTCTTTCGTATCTGCTCAACTTATTTATTGCAGCAAGAAAATAGATCGCAACTGCTTTACTCTGATTTCTTGTCTTGGTTGCGAAGTTGCCTTTGTATGGTTTGCACCTTCAGATCCGCCATGGCACGCTCAACACTATACTCCCAATGCTTATGGTTTTCCCCTTTTATATTCCACACTAGTTAAATCACAGTAGACTAAATTTCAAAATTGGGTCAGTCGATTTTTCAGAGCTCGCCGGAGTTCGCCGGTGCGATCCAAGGGGCTCAGGTGGTTGTGGGGCCTCGCCGAACGAAGAAAACTCGACGCGGGTGGGGGGTGGGGGTGGCGGAGGAACACAGGCGGTGGGGGGCGGTGGTCCGGCCGGCGGCTCGTGCGGTGTTCTGTATGGGAAGAATCACAGACGAGGAAGAAGAAGGGTTAGGAGACGTAGGATCTTCATCAAACCGCCTGAAATGGTCGAGAGACAGCTGGGAGTTGCATTCTTAATGCGCTCTGGTTCATCATGTGTGGGCACTACGCAACCAACATTTTATTATCCAAAATCTGCTTGCTCTTCTTTACCATGTTAGAGTGTTGGCCTGTACGTGATCGATAGGCTTTCAATTACTAGCGGCAATACAACACTGTATTTTCAAGCCAGTTCCACTTTCCCGATTTACATATCGTGGTTATGGTGTACCCCTGTTATGTACACTATGATCTCCCTAGTTGTTGTGTGCTCTTGTTATCATGGTTTGGCAATAAACTATCTATACAGTATATTATGAACCTATCATCTGCCAGCTATCCTTACTTCTGGAGCCTATTTTTTGTGTACTTGTGCCAGATTATATAAATGCACACACTATATTACAGCACACATGAGCTCTCTCATCAGAATCTAGTGATAGCACATAAGTGTTTACAGGGGCGCCCCTATATTAGAATATCATCTGCATTACAAAGATAATCTCACAACTATTTATGTTTTCATGGTTCTCGGATATTATATGCAATTACAGTGAATATCAGAATCCGCGCATCAGAAGAATATTATGGAACACTGCAATGACTTACAAAATTGGCACCAAGGCATTGAGTGCCATTTTGGAAGCAATGAAACTCGTACGCTCCCCACCTATTGATTCTTGTTCAGAATATCATTCTAATGACTATTCTAACCTCGAGGAGTCAAAGGCAGATGGCCTGTCCTGTTCACCCATCAAGGTGCCTGTTCTAATTTGGCAAGGTTTTATTGATTGCGCGTATCTTGCATATGTTGTCTTGCATTTCTTCTACTTTGTTGCACCACCATCTGCTTAGTTTACTCATCATATAACTCGAGATGCTATGCCCATCCATTATCAATACATATTCCATCTGTCGTCATACCATGTTTTTTCACTCAAATGTTGTTCTTGTGCATCAGACATCAAAAAGGAAGAGGGTGATTGCCGAACCTGAAGGAGCACCAGCAAAGTCCTTGAAAAACGTGGTGGTGCCGGAGAAATCAGACAGCGCCCCACTTATATTGGCTGTACAACTAGTGACACAAAACATAGGACCGACTCTAGCAGACTGTACCCATACTTCACTGGCCACACCACTAGCCCCACCACACAGGACCTGCACTCCAGCAAAAGGTATACCGATTTCATTTGCCATAGCACCAGCCGTACCAATCCCACTCCAGGAAAAAGTACAGCAAGTCCACCAGCCGAAAAACTATCCCAACTGCAGAGACGGCCAATTCCTACAGATTGGAACCCCATTCCATTTATTCCCAGTTTAAAAGACAATTCTTTCAATGTTGTTAGGGACTACATGCATATATTCCCATCATGGGAAGATTATAGTGAAGACAAACACCATTTTCACATCTTCCTGTCCAACTTACGTGTAAGTGCTATTATTCATGGTTATTATTTTCCTGTTTTTTGCTGATCGAACACATCAATGATTTACATTACATTGTTGAAACTAGGTGAGGATCAATCTGGATAGTCATGACGAGCAATGCTTGCTTGTGCTTTTCAAGGAAGCATTGCAGCAGTATCGGTGTTACCTGAGGAAATCACACTTTGATGGCAAGTCTATAAACGAATTTCTAGTGAAGTCTCCTGTGCTAAATTTAGAAGACATTGAATGGAAAAACCTTGTTATGCACTGGTCTCATTCCCAGGATGAGGTACTGTCTATGTAATCACATGACAATTTGAACTTCTACTTTTCTGCATGTGCCTTACAGATCTTTTTTTGCAGGAAATCAGCTCGAAGAAGAATTCCGGCTTGAAAAGAACGACAGGATATCGCAAATATGCTGCCTGCTGCTTTGCTCTTGTTAGTACTTGTTGTCCTGTATCACTGTACTTGCATATATACCTGGTTCATTATGTGACAGCAGTATGCATGATAGCTTGCTTATCAATTGTTCGCTCCAAATTATCTGATCTGTATGAATGGTTACATTAGTGTAGAATATATCCAATGCCAATGATATTTTTAGCTCTACATTGTTCTTGTAAGTACATGCTGTCCTTTATGAGTGTACTTATATTGACAGGTAGTTGTTCATGTACCATCACTCTGCAGCTTATTTTCCTTTGCCCTCCATTTTCTACACATCAGATCTATATTTACTCTTACCATAAGGTTGGTACTGAAGAAGTTTAGTTGTGCATTGCTCTTGGCTGTGCCTTTTGCATGTATCGCTGCACATACATTTATAGCTACTTGGTTATGTAGCATCACTCTTCATCTTATCTTAAATATTCTCCATTTTTTTGTATATTATCACATCTATATTTACTCTTAACAAAATGTAGAATAAAGGCAATGCTTATGAAGAACATTCTGTGCTAAACTTCTTGAATTGCCCCCCCCCATCAGCATGGACAAAGGCTTTATAGAGCCTGTCTTCACCAGTAATGTAAGTTTGTCCTTCTCAAGCCTTCAAACTTTGTTGTGTATATTTGGTTAGGCATGACTGCAACAGCTGTTTATTTTTGGTGTTTGCATCAAATTGCATGTTTAAAGTTTATTATGTAGTTCATAAACAAAAGTTTGTCCTTCTCAATTTAAGTTTTCAGTTGTACAACCAAGTTCCTTCTTCATACCATGTAAATTAAACTATACAGAGCAAGTGATCTTCTTTTGCACTGCATGTATGCTTCTGTTCTTCATCCGTAATCCAGTGGTGTGGTGAACCTACCCACTACAGCACAATGTCATATTCTGCAATGTCTTAACTATGAACAATGTCATATCATTCTACTATTATTTAAACCGCCTCTTTATTTGCAAATCTGAAATGGGATAAATTGACAGCACACTAACCATTGATACTTATGAGTTCTTGATTTGTAATCCAGTGGTGTCGTGAAGCTCCCAACTCCTTCACAATGTTAATTCCTGCCATGTCTTGACCTGAACAATACCATATTGTGTTAATGCAATTTTAAACCGTGTCACTTTATTCATCAGTAAGAAATGTGATGAATTGTCAGCACTGATACTTTTATGTGCAAAACCTGTCATCTATCTGCTTGTTTATCTTTCAGAGTGAGGAAGATATAAGTGTTGAACAAGCGCAGTCTCATCATCTTGCTCAGCTGCTTGCGCTGCAGCTCCCCAGCAGGGCTAACCTTTCTTGAACTCTATTGAAATGCTGTCGGTTTTGTATATTATTTTGGCGGCGTGTTTATTTGCACTGGTGGCGATCTTTGATGCCCAGTGTATGTAATCTGCTGTCTGCTTGTGCTTTATTATCATAGTGGCGAACTTTGATGCCCAGTGGATGTAATATGTCGTAATTTCTTTATTGTATAGTCTAGGTTTTTTCTTATTCACGAATTTGTAGTTATTTTACTATATATATATCCTGTCTTCGCAGTAAACCGGCCAAACCGTAAAATTACGGTACATAATCGGGCCGTCATGAAATCACGATGTATGATCCGCATCATGGGCCCCGTCAAACTGGCCCACTAGTAGATTCGGACCTTTAATAGGCCGAGTAACCCCCGGCCCTCTTTTCGCAAGAAAACTCAATGGGCTTTTAGGAGGCTGAGAAGTAGGCTGGGCCTGAAACGTGTCGAATGGCTCATGGGCCGGTGGCAGCCCAAAATGGACCCCGACCCATGATTGTGCGAATCAATTCACGGGCTTTTAACAGGCCAAAGTTGTCTCGATCCTTGTTTGGCCCAGTCAGATATTGGCTCCGAGCAGGCCGGATGCAAACCGGGTCGTAGTTAGGCCCAACTATATGACGGGTTTTTAACAGGCCGAAATTAATATAGGGCTGAAATGTTAAATGGGCCCTTAACGGCCGAATCTAATGTCAGGCTGAATTACTAAATCGGCCTTTAGCAAGTGGGCCCAAAAGCATAGCGTCCAGTCAACGGGCCGAATCTGATATGGGCCATAATTGAGCCCAAAGCCTCTTAAAGGGCAGGACCTGATCTGGGCCGTGATTTGGCCTAGAAAGTGGGAGGCTTTTAATGGGCCGGATCTTACATGGGCCATTACTAGTCCCGGAACGTGGCAGGCCATTAATGGACCGGATCAATTATGGGCCGGCATTTGGCCCAAAACATGGTAGCCAGTTAATGGGCCGGCCTACTAGGGTCCTCAAAATCTTGTGGGCCTACAGCTGGGCCGTCCCATTAATGTCGGCAAAATCTCGTGGGCCTTTAGCTGGGCCGGCCCATTATGATCCGCAAGAATTTTGTGGGCCTTTACCTGGGCCAGCCCATTATGGCAAACAAAAATCTTGTAGGCCTTTACCTGGGCCGGCCTATTATGGCCCGCGAAATCTTGTGGGTCGTTAGCTGGGCCAGCCCATTATAGTCCGCAAAATCTCGTGGGCCTTTAACTGGGCTGGCCCATTATGGCCCGCCAAATTTTGTGGGCCTTTAGTTGGGCCATCCCATTTAAACTTGATTGGCCGTGCCACGTGTCGACGTATCATAGGCGCCTTCTGTCCAATGAGTGGATGACATCTGTCCCAACGATGAGCCGACACGCGTTTCCTCCAGCCAATGATGATTTTACACGTGGAAAATCCCCATTGGTAGGGGCTATTAACGGGTTATCGGATCCAAAACCCGACCCGATAGCTTAACGGTGTTCCGTTACGGTGGATGCCACGTGTCGGTCACCCTTGACGAAAGCACTTTTGTGACGCGCAATTTATCGTCATGGAAGTGGACACTTCCGTGATGATAATTTTGGTAATGTCATCGAACACTTCTACGACAGCACAGGTATGACTATCTTGATTCTGTCATAAATTTGTCATGGATGTACATGCATGACAAATAACGCGACCTACTATGACAAACACGTATCATCACGGAAGTGTATTTTTTTGTAGTGTATGATTGGTTTGAGTTGCATGTTTTATTATTGGTGCTATCCTATGGTGCCCTCCGTGTCACGCAAGCGTGAGGGATCCCCGCTGTAGGGTTTGCAATATGTTTATGATTTGCTTATGGTGGGTGGCGTGAGTGAACAGAAGCACAGACCCGAGTAAGTAGGTTGTTTGGGTATGGGATAAAGGGGACTTGATACTTTAATGCTATGGTTGGGTTTTACCTTAATGATCTTTAGTAGTTGCGGATGCTTGCTAGAGTTCCAATCATAAGTGCATATGATCCAAGAAGAGAACGTATATTAGCTTATGCCTCTCCCTCAAATAAAATTGCAATAGTGATTATCGGTCTAGTAACGTAGTCAAATGCTTAGGGACAATTGCACAACTCCTACCACCACTTTTCCACAGTCGCTATATTTATTTTATTGCTTCTTTATCTAAACAACCCCTACTTTTTATTTATGTGCTCTTTATTATCTTGCAAACCTATCCTATTACACCTACAAAGTACTTCTAGTTTCATACTTGTTCTAGGTAAAGCGAACACTAAGCGTGCGTAGAGTCGTATCAGTGGCAGATAGGACTTGAGAGGATATTTGTTCTACCGTTAGCTCCTCGTTGGGTTCGACACTCTTACTTATCCAAAGAGGCTACAATTATCCCGTATACTTGCAGGTTATCAAGACCTTTTTCTGGCGCTTTTGCCGGGGAGTCACAGCGTGGGGTGAATATTCTTGTGTGTGCTTGTTTGCTTTATCACTAAGTAATTTTTATTTGTTGTTCTTAGTTATTTTCTATCTTTAGTTATGGTAGGAAACGCAAAATACCAAAAAAAATTAGCTGTACCTACTGAACCAATGGTTGAAGAACCACTCAAAATCTATCACACTCCTGAAGCTTTTTACTTGGATCATCTTCGATCCCTTTGTGCTCGTACTGAAACCCCCACTAGCTTAGTTGAGGGCAAATCTTTAGATGAGCATGCTTGTTATGTGCGACACCGTATATCTGAAAGAGGGAAACTTTTACTAGATCAAATTCATCGTTTGCAATGCTATGCTTGGAATTTATGTGAAATATATGATATTACTTGTTGTTCTGAAAACCCTAACAAACACCTTCCCTACCAATGTGAGTTTATTAATAATGGAATCGTATCTTCGTATGCTAAGGGTGTTTATAATTACTATGATGCTCAACAAATTGAAGAATTTGTTGCTTTTAAGGGTGCTTATGAAATTACTTCTTTGATTGAAAAGTATGATGCTACTCTCTACAAATCTGAAAATTTTGCCATACTTGAATATTGTTATGATAATTATGCTTCTAATGCCTATGTTAAACTATATATTGAGAAATTCTCCGCTGTCCAAGAAGAGATTAATATTTTGCAGGAAGCTATGGAAGAAGAAATTGATGAAACTGTGAGCTCATTGGATGAAAAAGATGATGAGGAGAGCGAAGAACAAAAGGAGGAAGAGCGGATTGATCACCCGTGCCCACCTTCTAATTAGAGTAACTCTTCAACTCATACATTGTTTGATTCCCCTTCGTGCTTACTGAAGGATGATTGCTATGATGATTGCGATGATCCCGTTGATTCTCTTGAAATATCCCTTTCTGATGATGCTTGCGGCCAAGATGCCAATATGAATTATGCTTATGGAGATGAACTTGCTATAGTTCCTTATGTTAAACATGAAGTTGTTGCTATTGCACCCATGCATGATAGTCCTATTATCTTTTTGAATTCTCCCAACTACACTATATCGGAGAAGTTTGTGCTTATTAAGGATTATATTGATGGGTTGCCTTTTACCATTGCACATGATAATTTTGTTAGATATAATATGCATGTGCTTGCTGCTCCTACTTGCAATTATTATGAGAGAGAAACTATTTCTCCACCTCTCTATGTTTCCCATACTATGAAATTGCAAGAAACTGCTTATACTATGCATTGGCCTTTACTTGGTGTGCATGAATTGTTCTTTCATGACATGCCGATGCATAGGAAGAGAGTTAGACTTCGTTCTTGCTTGATATATGTTACTTTGTGCTCACTACTAAATTACAAATCATTGTTAATTAAAATTGGCTTTGATATACCTTGGGATCCGGGTGGGTCCATTACTTGAGCACTATATGCCTAGCTTAATGGCTTTAAAGAAAGCGCTGCCAGGGAGACAACCCAGGAGTTTTAGAGAGTCATTTATTTCTGTTGAGTGCTTTTATATAGTCCAAAAACAAAAAACTAAATAGGGGAACCTAAAAAAAATTCAAAAAGGAAAGTGAAAGTGAAAAAGACAAGCATTGTTGAAGTGGGAGCTAGCCTTGAACTTTGTTCATGCTCACGGAAACTTTGTGAATCTTGATTACAGAAACTTTTAAACAAAAATAATTATCCCCTTGTATAATTCCATTGTATTATAAAAATAATGTGCCAAGGTTTGCCTTTAGGATGTTTACAATGCTTGTTGGTTTGTACGGTGCAGGACAGAAACTTTGGCTGTAGTGTGAGATTTTACATTTTAAACTCGAATGTCAAAAGGTTCTGATTCCTTTTGCACTGTCTTTCTGTACAAATTGTTTATTTTTCCTAATTTTGTTAGAAAATTTGGGGTACCAGAAGTATGGTGAATGTTCAAATTGCTACCGACTGTTCTGTTTTTGACAGATTCTGTTTTTGATGCATAGTTTGCTTGTTTTGATGAATCTATCAATTTATTTCAGTGGATTAAGCCATGAAAAAGTTATGTTACAGTAGACACAATGCAAAAACAAAATATGAATTGGTTTGATACAGTACTTAGAGTAGTGATTTGCTTTATTATACTAACGGATCTTACCGAGTTTTCTGTTGAAGTTTTGTGTGGATGAAGTGTTTGATTGAGGAGGTCTCGATATGAGGAAAAGGAAGAGAGGCAAGAGCTCAAGCTTGGGGATTACCAAGGCACCCCAAGTAAATATTCAAGGACACTCAAGCGTCTAAGCTTGGGGATGCCCCGGAAGGCATCCCCTCTTTCTTCAACAAGTATCGGTATGTTTTCGAATTCGTTTCATTCATGTGATATGTGCAAGTCTTGGAGCGCATTTTGCATTTAGTTTTTACTTTTATTTTATGCACCATGCTGGTATGAGATAGTACTTGGTTGATTTATAGAATGCTCATTGAACTTCACTTAAATTTTTTGAGTATGGCTTTATAGAATGCTTCATGTGCTTCACTTATATCTTTTGAAGTTTGGATTGCCTGTTTCTCTTCACATAGAAAACCGCCATTTGTAGAATGCTCTTTTGCTTCACTTATATTTGTTAGAGCGTGGGCATATCTTTTGTAGAAAGAATTAAACTCTCTTGCTTCACTTATATATATTTAGAGAGATGACAGGAATTGGTCATTCACATGGTTAGTCATAAAATCCTACATAAACTTGTAGATCGCTGAATATGATATGTTTGATTCCTTGCAATAGTTTTGCGATATAAAGATGGTGATATTAGAGTCATGCTAGTGGTGGTTGTGGATTTTAGAGACACTTGTGTTGAGGTTTGCAAGTCCCGTAGCATGCACGTATGGTAACCGTTGTGTGACAAATTTGAAGCATGGGGTGTTTCATTGATTGTCTTCCTTATGAGTGGCGGTCGGGGACGAGCGATGGTATTTTCCTACCAATCTATCCCCCTAGGGGCATGCGTAGTAGTACTTTGCTTCAAGGGCTAATAAACTTTTGCAATAAGTATATGAGTTCTTTATGACTAATGTGAGTCCATGGATTATACGCACTTTTACCTTTCCATCATTGCTAGCCTCTTCGGTACCGTGCATTGCCCTTTCTCACCTCGAGAGTTGGTGCAAACTTCGCCGGTGCATCAAACCCCGTGATATGATACGCTCTATCACACATAAGACTCATTATATCTTTTTCAAAACAGCCACCATACTTACCTCTTATGGCATTTCCATAGACATTCTGAGATATATTGCCATGCAACTTCCATCATCATCATATACATGACTTGAGCATTTATTGTCATATTGCTTTGCATGATCGTAAGATAGCTAGCATGATGTTTTCATGGCTTGTCCTTTTTTTGATGTCATTGCTATGCTAGATCATTGCACATCCCGGTACACCGCCGGAAGCATTCATATAGAGTCGTATCTTTGTTCTAGTATCGAGTTGTAATATTGAGTTGTAAGTAAATAAAAGTGTGATGATCATCATTATAGAGCATTGCCCCATGAAAAAAAGGAAAAAAAGAAAAAAAAGAAGGAAAGGCCAAAGAAGCCTAAATAAAAAAAGGGGGGACAAAGAAGCCCGCAAAAAGAAAAAGAAAAAAAGGGGCAATTTTACTATCCTTTTTTCCACACTTGTGCTTCAAAGTAGCACCATGTTCTTCATATAGAGAGTCTCCTATGTTGTCACTTTCATATACTAGTGGGAATTTTTCATTATTGAACTTGGCTTGTATATTCCAACGATGGGCTTCCTCAAATGCCCTAGGTCTTCATGAGCAAGCAAGTTGGATGCACACCCACTTAGTTTTCAGTTTGAGCTTTCATACACTTATAGCTCTTAGTGCATCCGTTGCATGGCAATCCCTACTCCTCGCATTGACATCAATTGATGGGCATCTCCATAGCCCGTTGATCAGCCGCGTCGATGTGAGACTTTCTCCCTTTTTTGTCTTCTCCATATAAACCTCCACCATCATACTCTATTCCACCTATAGTGCTATATCCATGGCTTGCGCTCATGTATTGTGTGAGGGTTGAAAAAGCTGAAGCGTGTTAAAAAGTATGAACCAATTGCTCGGCTTGTCATCGGGGTTGTGCATGATGGGGGCATTTTGTGTGACGAAAATGAAGCATGGCCAAACTATATGATTTTGTAGGGATAAGCTTGCTTTGGCCTTGTTGTTTTGAAAAAGACATGATTGCTTTATTGGTACGCTCGAAGTATTGTCGTTTTTAAATGTCAAATGATAGACTATTGCTTTGAATCACTCGTGTCCTAATATTCATGCCATGATTAGACATATGATCAAGATTATGCCAGGTAGCATTCCACATCAAAAGTTATCTTTTTTATCATTTACCTACTCGAGGATGAGCAAGAATTAAGCTTGGGGATGCTGATACGTCTCTGTCGTATCTATAATTTTTGACTGTTCCATGCCAATATTCTTCAACTTTCATATACTTTTGGCAACTTTTTATACTAGTTTTGGGACTAACATATTGATCCAGTGCCCAGTGTCAGTTCTTGTTTGTTGCATGTTTTATGTTTCGCAGAAAACCAATATCAAACTTAATCCAAACGGGATAAAAACGGATGGAGAATTATTTTGGAATATTTGGGATTTTTCGGAGGAAGAATCAACGCAAAACGGTGTCCGAGGTGGCCACGAGACAGGGGGCGCGCCTGGCACCCCCGTGGGCCACCCGTAAGGTGGTTGATTCCCTTCTTTTGCTTCAAGAAAGCTAATTTTATGAGAAAAATCTCGGTGAAAGATTCACCCCAATTGGAGTTACGGATCTCCGGATATAAAAGAAACGGTCAAGGGGCAGAATCAGAGAACACAAAAATAGAGAGAAACAGAGAGATAGATCCAGTCTCAGAGGGGCTCTCGCCCCTCCCACGCCATGGGAGCCAAGGACCAGAGGGGAAACCCTTCTCCCATCTAGGGAGGAGGTCAAGGAAGAAGAATAAGAAGGGGGGCTCTCTCCCCCTTGCTTCCGGTGGCGCCGGAACGCTGCCGGGGGCCATCATCAACACCGCAATATTCACCAACACCTCCGCCATATTCACCAACATCTCCATCACCTTCCCCCATCTATATCCAGTGGTCCACTCTCCCGCAACCCGTTGTACCCTCTACTTGAACATGGTGCTTTATGCTTCATACTATTATCCAATGATGTGTTGCCATCCTATGATGTCTGAGTAGATTTTTGTTGTCCTACCGGTGATTGATGAATTGCTATGATTGGTTTGAGTTGCATGTTTTATTATTGGTGATGTCCTATGGTGCCCTCCGTGTCGCACAAGCGTGAGGGATCCATGCTGTAGGGTTTGCAATATGTTTATGATTTGCTTATGGTGGGTGGCGTGAGTGAACAGAAGCACAGACCCGAGTAAGTAGGTTGTTTGCGTATGGGATAAAGGGGACTTGATACTTTAATGCTATGGTTGGGTTTTACCTTAATGATCTTTAGTAGTTGCGGATGCTTGCTAGAGTTCCAATCATAAGTGCATATGATAAAGAAGAGAAAGTATGGTAGCTTATGCTTCTCCGTCAAATAAAATTGCAATAGTGATTATCGGTCTAGTAACGCAGTCAAATGCTTAGGGACAATTCCACAACTCCTACCACCACTTTTCCACACTCGCTATATTTATTTTATTGCTTCTTTATCTAAACAGCCCCTACTTTTTATTTGCATGCTCTTTATTATCTTGCAAACCTATCCTATTACACCTACAAAGTACTACTAGTTTCATACTTGTTCTAGGTAAAGCGAACACTAAGTGTGCGTAGAGTCGTATCAGTGGCAGATAGGACTTGAGAGGATATTTGTTCTACCTTTAGCTCCTCGTTGGGTTCGACACTCTTACTTATCGAAAGAGGCTACAATTATCTCGTATACTTGCAGGTTATCAGTGATCAACAGGGAAGTGGTTGTGGTCAATGGAGATGTCTGGGGTGATTAGCTACAGAAGGACTATGATCCTGGAGGTTTTGGAGCACAATGGGCCACAAAACAATATAGTTGCTGTGTAACCCCAAAATTGGTCCAGAATCAAGATCATGATGGTTCACTCACATAGAGTAACCACTTGAGCTCAAATTTGGCAAAGCCTAAGGATTTGGACATATGAAGATCCTGTAAATATCTCATACCAAATGGACAAGCCAAAATGATACTTGCTTCACAAACATCAGTTCTGTCCAAAAACTTGGAATAATTTAGGTGATCAAATGGCTCAATGAAATGATGCCAAATTGGGTGGATAGAGGTTTTATGGGTATAAGAGTGATATGGTAATTTATCAGAAGTTTGAAGCAATATAAAATACACTTGCTTCACAACCTGAAAATATTGCCAGAATCAAAGATTTGCTCCTGTGCTCACATAAATGATTGGATGGGGCTGCAAATGGGTGGAGGGGGTTAATATGAGCACATTAAGGAGTGTCCAAAAGTTCAACTCATTTGGAGACTCCTAGCTTGTACTTCCTTCACAAAGCCTTCTGTTTGACAGAAACTTCGAAAAGTCATTGAGGAAGATTGGCTAGGCAAATAAAGTTGAACTTGTGCATGAGGCAATTATTTGCACATATAAGCAATGCCCAAAAAGGTTGGGAGCCACTAGGAAAAATATAAATGACACTTCCTTCACAAAGTGCCATTCAGAGCAGAAAGGAAGAATAATTATTGGGGAATTATTCTTGGACTAGGACAGAAAATTTTGGGCATATTTGAGCAACAACCCAAAGGAATTATGAGAATTAATTGGCAATTTTTGAATGGACAGAAATATAGGTTGCTTCACAACCTAGGGCAGATAGGGTTATTCCTTTAATGAAAAAGGAATTTTCCCTAGAAAACAATTTTAGGGTTTGGTCAAGAAGTGAAGTGACATGATCTTGGCAAGGTTTTGAGAATGATTAGCCACTTGGGAGGGGGAATGAGGATGATTTCCCAGGTGGCAAGGCCACAGAACCACTCCAAAAAGAAACACAGAGCAAAAAACCAAATAAATCAAAAGAAAAAAGAAAAGGGCCAAAATCCAGGCTGTTACAACGGGGCATCCCCCGAAGCACCGGAGCTGGGCCAGGAAGTGGAAGAGGTGGCCACAAGCCATCAGGGTGCGCCCCCCCTACGGCCTGTGGACCCCTCGAGCACCCCCTTGACGTGAGACCGATGCCAAAAATTCTTATAAATGCCAAAAACCCCGAAAAGAACCCTTGATCAGAAGTTCCTCCATTGCAAGCCTCTGTAGCTACAAAAAATCAATCTAGGCCCTCTCTGGCACCCTACCGGAGGGGGCCATCATCACCGAAGGCCATGGAGGAGGAAGCCGGAGGGGGCCATCATCACCATGGAGGCCAAGGACCAGAGGAAGCACCTCTCCCCATCTAGGGGAGGCCATGGAGGAGGAAGCACAAGGGGGAGACGCTCTCCCCCTCTCTCTAGGTGGCGTCGGAGTGCCGCCGGGGGAACCATCGCCATGGTGATTGTCTTCATCAACATCACCATCCTCATCACCTTCCTCATCTCTTTTGAGCGGTTCACTCTACCGCACCCCGCTGTAATCCCCTACTTGAACATGGTGCTTTATGCCACATATTATGATCCAATAATGTGTTGCCATCCTATGATGTTTTGAGTAGATTTCTTTTGTCTTTGGGTTGATTGATGGTCTGGTTTGGTTTGAGTTGTATGTTTTATTTTGGTGCTGTCATATGGTGCCTTCCGTGCCACGCACACGTGAAGGATTCCCGCTATAGGGTGTTGCAATACGTCATGATTCGCTTATAGTGGGTTGCGAGAGTGACAAAATCTTAAACCCGAGTAAGGGGGTTGTTGCGTATGGGATAAAGGGGACTTGATACTTTAATGCTATGGTTGGGTTTTACCTTAATGATCTTTAGTGGTTGCGGATGCTTGCTAGAGTTCCAATCATAAGTGCATATGATAAAGAAGAGAAAGTATGGTAGCTTATGCTTCTCCGTCAAATAAAATTGCAATAGTGATTATCGGTCTAGTAACGCAGTCAAATGCTTAGGGACAATTCCACAACTCCTACCACCACTTTTCCACACTCGCTATATTTATTTTATTGCTTCTTTATCTAAATAGCCCCTACTTTTTATTTGCATGCTCTTTATTATCTTGCAAACCTATCCTATTACACCTACAAAGTACTACTAGTTTCATACTTGTTCTAGGTAAAGCGAACACTAAGTGTGCGTAGAGTCGTATCAGTGGCAGATAGGACTTGAGAGGATATTTGTTCTACCTTTAGCTCCTCGTTGGGTTCGACACTCTTACTTATCGAAAGAGGCTACAATTATCTCGTATACTTGCAGGTTATCAGTGATCAACAGGGAAGTGGTTGTGGTCAATGGAGATGTCTGGGGTGATTAGCTATAGAAGGACTATGATCCTGGAGGTTTTGGAGCACAATGGGCCACAAAACAATATAGTTGCTGTGTAACCCCAAAATTGGTCTAGAATCAAGATCATGATGGTTCACTCACATAGAGTAACCACTTGAGCTCAAATTTGGCAAAGCCTAAGGATTTGGACATATGAAGATCCTGTAAATATCTCATACCAAATGGACAAGCCAAAATGATACTTGCTTCACAAACATCAGTTCTGTCCAAAAACTTGGAATAATTTAGGTGATCAAATGGCTCAATGAAATGATGCCAAATTGGGTGGATAGAGGTTTTATGGGTATAAGAGTGATATGGTAATTTATCAGAAGTTTGAAGCAATATAAAATACACTTGCTTCACAACCTGAAAATATTGCCAGAATCAAAGATTTGCTCCTGTGCTCACATAAATGATTGGATGGGACTGCAAATGGGTGGAGGGGGTTAATATGAGCACATTAAGGAGTGTCCAAAAGTTCAACTCATTTGGAGACTCCTAGCTTGTACTTCCTTCACAAAGCCTTCTGTTTGACAGAAACTTCGAAAAGTCATTGAGGAAGATTGGCTAGGCAAATAAAGTTGAACTTGTGCATGAGGCGATTATTTGCACATATAAGCAATGCCCAAAAAGGTTGGGAGCCACTAGGAAAAATATAAATGACACTTCCTTCACAAAGTGCCATTCAGAGCAGAAAGGAAGAATAATTATTGGGGAATTATTCTTGGACTAGGACAGAAAATTTTGGGCATATTTGAGCAACAACCCAAAGGAATTATGAGAATTAATTGGCAATTTTTGAATGGACAGAAATATAGGTTGCTTCACAACCTAGGGCAGATAGGGTTATTCCTTTAATGAAAAAGGAATTTTCCCTAGAAAACAATTTTAGGGTTTGGTCAAGAAGTGAAGTGACATGATCTTGGAAAGGTTTTGAGAATGATTAGCCACTTGGGAGGGGGAATGAGGATGATTTCCCAGGTGGCAAGGCCACAGAACCACTCCAAAAAGAAACACAGAGCAAAAAACCAAATAAATCAAAAGAAAAAAGAAAAGGGCCAAAATCCAGGCTGTTACAACGGGGCATCCCCCGAAGCACCGGAGCTGGGCCAGGAAGTGGAAGAGGTGGCCACAAGCCATCAGGGTGCGCCCCCCCTACGGCCTGTGGACCCCTCGAGCACCCCCTTGACGTGAGACCGATGCCAAAAATTCTTATAAATGCCAAAAACCCCGAAAAGAACCCTTGATCAGAAGTTCCTCCATTGCAAGCCTCTGTAGCTACAAAAAATCAATCTAGGCCCTCTCTGGCACCCTACCGGAGGGGGCCATCATCACCGAAGGCCATGGAGGAGGAAGCCGGAGGGGGCCATCATCACCATGGAGGCCAAGGACCAGAGGAAGCACCTCTCCCCATCTAGGGGAGGCCATGGAGGAGGAAGCACAAGGGGGAGACGCTCTCCCCCTCTCTCTAGGTGGCGTCGGAGTGCCGCCGGGGGAACCATCGCCATGGTGATTGTCTTCATCTACATCACCATCCTCATCACCTTCCTCATCTCTTTTGAGCGGTTCACTCTACCGCACCCCGCTGTAATCCCCTACTTGAACATGGTGCTTTATGCCACATATTATGATCCAATAATGTGTTGCCATCCTATGATGTTTTGAGTAGATTTCTTTTGTCTTTGGGTTGATTGATGGTCTGGTTTGGTTTGAGTTGTATGTTTTATTTTGGTGCTGTCATATGGTGCCTTCCGTGCCACGCACACGTGAAGGATTCCCGCTATAGGGTGTTGCAATACGTCATGATTCGCTTATAGTGGGTTGCGAGAGTGACAAAATCTTAAACCCGAGTAAGGGGGTTGTTGCGTATGGGATAAAGGGGACTTGATACTTTAATGCTATGGTTGGGTTTTACCTTAATGATCTTTAGTGGTTGTGGATGCTTGCTACAGTTCCAATCATAAGTGCATATGATCCAAGTAGAGAAAGTATGTTAGCTTATGCCTCTTCCTCATATAAAATTGCAATAATGATTACCAATCTTGTTAACAATTGCCAAGGACAATTCTGCACAGCATTCCATCATTTTTTTCCACACTCGCTATTTGTAATATATTGTAATATATTCTAAATTTATCTTAACATCACCTATTTTTATTAGTTCTTCGATATCATGCAAAGCTATCCTCTTCATACCCACACCATAGTTTATTTCTCGCTTCTAGATGGAAGCGAACGTTCGGTGTACGTACAGTCGTATCAGCGACAGATAGGACTTGAGAGAATATTGATCTTACCTTTAGCTCCTTGTGGGTTTGACACTCCATACTTATCACTTCCACCTTTGGAAATTGCTACTATGATTCCTTGCACTTGAGGATTATCAAGCTCTTTTCTGGCGCCGTTGCCGGGGAGCAATAGCGTGGGGTTGATATTCTCGTGTGCGCTTGTTTGCTTTCTTTACTAAGTTGATTTTGTTTCCCTTTTGTTTTGTTTTCTTTAGTTGTGGGTGAAACAAAAATAATAAATAAAAAGAATAAAAAATACAAAAAATACTTGCTAGGCCCATCTTAGCATGAGACTGACGCCAAAAAATCATATAAATACAGAAACCTCCAGAAATAACCCTAGATCAGAAGTTCCGCCGCTGCAAGCCTCTGTAGCCATGAAAAACCAATCGGGATCGAGTTCCGACACCCTGCCAGAGGGGGAAATCATCAGTGGAGGCCATCTTCATCATCCCTATGTCCTCCATGATGAGGAGGGCGTAGTCCACCTCAGGGCTGAGGGTTTGTACCAGTAGCTATGTGTTTAGTCTCTCTCTCTCTCTCTCTCTCTCTTGTGTTCTTGAGATGGCACGATCTTGATGTATCGCAGGCTTTGTTAATATAGTTGCATCATATGGTGTTTCTCCCTCTCTATCTTGTTGTGATGAATTGATTTTCCCCTTTGAGATTTCATTTTATCAGATTGAATACTTTTATGGATTTGAGAGCACTTGATGTATGTCTTGCTATGAATACCCGTGGTGACAATGAGGTATCGTATTGACACTTGATATGTGTTTTGGCACTCAACTCGCGGATTCCCGAGGTGACATTGGGGTAATCTATGCATAGGGGTTGATGCACATTCTCATCTTTGTTTCTCCGGTAGAAATCTTGGGGCACTCTTTGAGGTTCTTTGTGTTGGAGTGAGTATTATGAATCTGAAATTGTTTGATGCGTATCATATAATTAACTCATGGATACTTGTGGTGACATTGGAGTATCTAGGTGACATTAGAGTTATTTTAGTATGCACTCTTGGATAGATCGAACAGAAGGAATAACTTTGCGTTATTTTAGTATGAACTCTTGAATAGATCAAACGGAAAGAATAACTTTAAGGTGGTTTTGTACCCTACAAACAATTTCTTCTTATGTTCTCCACTAGATAAGAACTTTGGAGTGATTCTGCATCACACGTTGAGGGATGGTTATATGATCCAATTATATTAGCATTGTTGAGAGATTGCACTAGCAAAAGTACAGACCCTAGGCCTCATTTTCAAGCATTGCAATACGGTTTGTGCTTCGTTTTATCAATTGCTACCTTGCTGTTTTTTATTGTTCCTATTACAAAAATCAATATCTACTATCATTAATACACTTGTATCACTCTTCGCTGAACTAGTGCACCTATACAAATTACCGTTATATTTGGTGTGTTGGGGACACACGAGACTCTCTGTTTATTTGGTTGCAGGGTTGTTTGAGAGAGACTATCTGCATCCTACGCTTCCCACGAATTGATAAACCTTAGGTCATCCACTTGAGGGAAATTTGCGACTGTCCTACAAAACTCTGCGCTTGGAGGCCCAACATGAGTCTACAATAACAAGTTGTTTCATAGACATCAAGGCTCTTTCTCCAAGAAACGACCCCATGGATCAACATATAAATATTGGGACAGGGCTAGCACTCGGAACATATCAAGATTCACCAAGCCGTGTGCCGGCAACTCTGCCCCTCTAGTTTATCCTCCGTCATAGTTTCCGTTGTGCTTGGCAAAGCCCTGCGGAGATTGTTCTTCACCGCCACCGCCACCACGCCGTTGTGCTACCAGAACTTATCTACTACTTCGCCCCTCTTGCTACATCAAGAAGGCGAGGACGTCATCGAGCTAAACGTGTGCTAAACGAGGAGGTGCCATATGTTCGGTACTTGATCGGGATGGATCGTGAAGGTGTACGACTACATCAACCGCATTGATAAACGCTTCCACTTAGCAATCTTCAAGGGTATGAAGATGCTCTCTGCCTCTCGTAGCTATGCATCTCCATGGATAGATCTTGCATGTGCATAGAATTTTTTTGTTTTTCCATGCAACGTTCCCCAGTAGTGGCATCTTGAGCCAGGTCTATGCGTAGATGATATGCACGAGTAGAACACAAAGGAGTTGTGGGCGGTGATGTTCATATTGCTTACCACCAACGTATTATTTTGATTCGGCGGTATTATGGGATGAAGCGTCCCGGACCAACCTTACATGCACATGTTCATGAGACTGGTTCCAACGACTGATGCAACTTGTTTTGCATGACATGGTTGGCGGGTGTCTGTTTCTCTCACTTTAGTTGAATCAAATTTGACTACGGTCGGTCCTTGCAGAAGGTTAAAATAGCAAACTTGATAATCACCATTGTGGTTTTGCGTAGGTAAGAACGGTTCTTGCTAGTTACCCATAGCATCCACATAAAACTTGCAACAACAATGTAGAAGTCGTCTAACTTGTTTTTGCAGGGTATGTTGTGATGTGATGTGGTCAAGACGTGATGTGATATACAATGTTGTATGAGATCATCATGTTTTGTAACATCGACAACCGACAGTAGCCTTAGGGTTGTTTTTTAATTATTGTATGACCTACGTGTCAATCTTTAAGCGCCATGTAATTGCTTTACTTTATCGCTATGCGTTAGCAATAGTCGTAGAAGCAATAGTTGGCGAGATGACCCCGACGCAACAGTGGAGATCAAGGTGTCCCGATGGTGATGAATGAGATCATGTCATTGCTTTAGAGATGGGGAAAAGCACAAGATGATGACGGCCATATCATGTCACATATTTTTATTGCATGTGATGTTTATCTTTATGCATCTTATTTTGCTTAGAACGATGGTAGCATTATAAGATGATCCCTTCACATAATTTTAAGATAAAAGTGTTCTCCCTGGGTATGCACGGTTGCTAAAGTTCGTCATTTCGAAGCACCTCGTGATGGTCGGGTGTGATAGAATCTACATTCACATACAATGGGTGTAAGCCAGTTTTACACATGCAGAATACTTGGGTTAAACTTGATGAGCCTAGCATGTACAGACATGGTCTCGAAACACTGGAGAGCGAAAGGTTGAACATGAGTCATATAGTAGATATGATCAACATGGAGATCTTCACCATTGAAAACTACCCCATCTCACATGATGATCGGACATGGGTTAGTTGATTTGGATCATGTATCACTTAGACAACTTGAGAGATGTTGATTTAAGTGGGAGTTCATTAGTAATTTGATTAATTGAACTAATTATCATGAACATAGTCGAAATGTCTTTGCAAATTATGTTGTATATCAATAGATCACATTGTAGCTCCCTTGTATTTTGATACATTCCCAGAGAAAGCTAAGTTGAAAGAAGATGGTAGCAACTACACGGACTAGGTCCGTAAGTTGAGGATTATCCTCATTGCTGCACAGAAGGCATGATTTTTCCGTCTGCCCTACATATTAAGTCCGGCACCACTTCGCATTGAGTGTTCGGTGTCTCGGATATTGCACTATATGCGCTGGTTCTGAACTATGTCTTGGGTCTATAGTTAGGTTTCCCGGCTCCTGTGCTTACCCTCTTACGTTCCGCACATTCGGCTAAGAAGGTAAAGGGAGAACCCCTACGATTGTGCTTCTGGCTAGTCTGGTCAAGCACCTCAGGGAAGAAAGCCAAAAACTGACCTTCAAAGTAAGTGAGAACTGGTCAGCGATCCGATGACAAGTGTTAAACTAAGAAATCATTGGCGGTTTATCCATGTCATACGCAGGGTCCGTCCTAGCACGAACCATGTGACTACAAAGGCATGCCTCGGCACCCACGTACATCACAAAAACCTGAGGCTAATCACTAGCCCCCGCCATCAAGCTCCTATGGCTAAGTGAAAGCGATAAAACCGTATAGTCTGATTGCCTAGTCTCTCTCTCACATACTACCACCTTCGGGCACCGAGACATCGGCTAAGGGTAACAGTGCAGAGACGAAACACCCCTCGTAACATTTACTTGGGGGCTGAAGCCAACGATTGGTAACTTTTAGAATAATAAACAGCCACACCGGAGTCAAAATAAACACACCATAATATCATATAAAAATGGGCCGCATAGTAAAGCTTAAGGTCAGTGATTACATCCTTGGAACACTAGCCCTCTATCGCCCGAGGACCGTTCATAACCTATGCAAAATACAGTTCAGGTTTATGGTGCTCCTTGCCAACCGGCGGAGGACCAGTGGCCATGTCCATCGGCTTGATCTTCGGCCAATGCACCATGGTCTTCGCGAAGGCCAGCCTCGCTCCTTCAAGGCATGCAGAACGCTTCATAGTGTCAATCCGCAGTGATGCATCGCGCAGCCTCTACACCAAGCCAAAATAGATGCCCGACATAGGCTCAATGGGCCATAGCCAGACACACTGATCCTTCAGGGCTGGCTCGGCCATCCAATGCAGCTCCATGAGCTGCTTCATCTAGTCGAAGGAGCGGAGGGCGTCAGGGCGCCGAGAACTGTGACCAGAAAAGCCGACGTTTGGAGTCATCTTCCCGCGTCGCATAGTGGCCCACCTCAGCCACCACACTCCTCGGGAGCTCAGGAAAAACGTCTGTGGAGCGCCAGACCTACGGCAGCAAGGCGAACATGTTGCTGCCAAAAACACTCTGCAGTAATTACTTCTTACCATTGGCGATTTGCTTCACTTGACGAAGCTCCTCCCGGACACCCCGCACCTTCGTCCTAGCCTCCTGGAGTTCCTTGTCCGCTTTGGACAGCTTGGAGGACAGTTCCTTCTGTGTCTGCTCAAGGTCCTCACATTTAGTGACAGCATCCTTGAGCTCCCCTTGCACTTCGGCCACTCGAGCCTCTCACCGGCAGTCTTTGTTGTCTCCAGTTCGGCCACCGCCTTTTCGGCAGCCGCCTTCTTCTCGGATGCCTCAGCCTCAGCTTTCTTAAGCGCCGGGCCCTCAACCTTCGTGACAGCAGCTGTAGTCACCAAATAACAGGGGCTCAGTATACAATCCAGAATATCAGTATCAGCAACATTAGCTATGCATCTCAGCATGAACTTACCTTGTGCCTCGTCAAGCCACTTGTTAACAAGGTCAAGCTCTTCATCATAGCATTTTAGCTTCC
Organism: Triticum aestivum; assembly: GCF_018294505.1. Taxonomy (NCBI): domain Eukaryota; kingdom Viridiplantae; phylum Streptophyta; class Magnoliopsida; order Poales; family Poaceae; genus Triticum; species Triticum aestivum. The sequence goes on along the minus strand of NC_057810.1, from coordinate 560,186,308 downwards.
GATCCATCTCCTCCAAAGTAGCGGCATTAGTAGCCGTGGCCAGGGATGATGCCTGCGATGTACAATCAATCAACAAACATTATAAGTAGGACTACGGTTATTTGACCCTCTGTAAGGTTTTGGCAATCCTTACAGAGTCTTGGGGGCTGGCATACATATGTATGGCTTACTCAAGCTCCGGCTAACAAGGGAAAAACCATCCTCATGGGAAAAGAGTATTACTTGACTCAGCTCAAAGCCTGTTAGAAGGCCTTGGATGGTGCTATTCAATCCGGATTGGACCGACCGAACATCGTGTAGAACCGCACCCATCCCGTCGATGATGGCGGAGTTGTTCACCAGCTTCTCCAGTGCACTCGACCAGCCCATCGCTGCTTGGCGACTAGTGTCCGGCGCGGGCGGTGGGACCTCAACCCCTCCCCATGGGAGGGCGGAATCGGCACCTGTGAAGGCCTCGAGGGCTCAGGTGCGACCGGTTGGGAGGGTCCGGATAGACCGGATCCTTCCCCCGCATTAGCCAGGAGGGACACATCCCCCTGGTCTTCGGTAACCGAGGCGTTAGCCTCGGCCATGGTGGCGTCGCCCTCCTCTCCCGTGTTCGGGGGCCTTCGAGATAGGACTTCTTTGACCTCTTCATGGATCTGGGGAGCTGCAGAGCACGACGCAGATCCGCTGTTTGCCAAATCGGCAGGTGGAGATGTCCCCTCCAAGGTCTGCTTGGCGGGGCGGCCACGTGATGGGCTGCGGCATCATACAATCGACTTCCATCAAACAAAGGGAATGCCAAAATACGTACCTGACAGCAGAGGACCTGACCCTAGGTTCCTTATCCGGAACCTTCTCGGATGCCACAGACTCCACATTGGAATCCGAACTATCAACCAGTACTACCTTGGGCCTGCATTGCCTCTCTGAGGCCCGAGGAGGTTGTTCCAACTCGGCGTCTTTGGATGCTACCTGAGGGAGTCCTGCATTAGGGGGTGTCCGGATGGCCGGACTATCACTGTTGGCCGGACTCCTAGACTATGAAGATACAAGATTGAAGACTCCGTCCCGTGTCCGGATGGGTCTTTCCTTGGCATGCAAGGCAAGCTTGGCAGTACGGATATGTAGATCTCCTACCATTGTAACCGACTCTGTGTAACCCTAGCCCTCTCCGGTGTCTATATAAACCGAAGGGTTTTAGTCCGTAGGACGAACAACAATCATACCATAGGCTAGCTTCTAGGGTTTAGCCTCTTTGATCTCGTGGTAGATCTACTCTTGTACTACCCATATCATCAATATTAATCAAGCAGGAGTAGGGTTTTACCTCCATCGAGAGGGCCCGAACTTGGGTAAAAACATCGTGTCCCTTGTCTCCTGTTACCATCCGCCTAGACGCACAGTTCGGGACCCCCTACCCGAGATCCGCCGGTTTTGACACTGACATTGGTGCTTTCATTGAGAGTTCTTCTGTGTCATCACCTTTAGGCCCGATGGCTCCTTCGATCATCAACAACGACGCGGTCCAGGGTGAGACTTTTCTCCCCGGACAGATCTTCGTATTCGGCGGCTTTGCACTGCGGGCCAATTCACTTGGCCATCTGGAGCAGATCGAAAGCTACGCCCCTGGCCATCAGGTCAGATTTGGGAGTTTGAACTACACGGACGACATCCGCGGAGACTTGATCTTCGATGGATTTGAGCCACAGCCAAGCGCGCCGCACTGTCTCGATGGGTATGATCTAGCTCTGCCACCGGACAGTACCCTGGAGGCCGCACCAGCGTCCGCTCCGACCCCTAGCTCGGAGCCGACTTTGCCGGTTGAGGACAAGTGGCTGGACACCGCCTCGGGGGCTATGATCTCTACGGCGATTGAGCCGAACACCATCCCTGTCCTTCGCAAAGCCCGTGACTCCGAGGTGCCGGACTCCTCTCCGGACTCCGAACCTCCCGCGCCCCTGCCAATCAAATCTGATTGGGCGCCGGTTATGTTGTTCACTGCCGCGGACATCTTTCAGCACTCGCCCTTTGGCGACATCCTGAATTCACTAAAGTCTCTTTATCAGGAGAGCCCTGGCTGGACTATGGTCAGGAAGGTTGGGATGCGGACGACGAAGAAATTCAATGCCCACCCACCACCCACTTTGTAGCCACTGTCGATGATTTAACCGACATGCTCGACTTTGACTCCGAAGACATCGACGGTATGGACGACGATGCAGGAGACAACCAAGAACCAGCGCCTACGGGGCACTAGAAGGCCACCTCGTCATACGACATATACATGGTGGACATCCCAAAAGATGGGAATGGCAATGGAACAGCGGAGGATGACCCCTCCAAGAAATAGCCCAAGCGCCAGCGTTAGCGGTGCCGCTCTAAATCCCGCCACAGCAAAAACGGTGATTCCGGCACGGGAGATAATAACACCCCAGACAGTGCCGAAGACAACCCCCTCCAGCAGGATTCAGCACAGGAGGAGGGAGAAGCCAGCCCTCATGATAGAGAGGCAGACAGAGAGGTAGAGGACGATAATTATATGCCTCCCTCCGAAGATGAAGCAAGCCTCGACGATGATGAATTTGTCATGCCCGAGGATCTCGTCGAACAAGAGCGTTTCAAGCGCAGGCTTATGGCCACGGCAAGCAGCCTCAAGAAAAAGAAGTAGCAACTTAGAGCTGACCAAGACTTGCTAGCTGACAGATGGACCAAAGTCCTTGCAGCCGAAGAGTACAAACTCGATCGCCCCTCCAAGAGCTACCCAAAATGCAGGCTGCTACCCCAATTAGAGGAGGAAGCACCCAAACCTACATCACCAGCGCATGATGCGGCCGACCGGCCACCTCGTGGCCGCGATAGAGAGGCCTCTAGGCCCTCCGCTAAAGCCGCACCCCGACGTCGCTCGAAAAGTACAAAGCCACGGGGGAATGCACCAGACTTGCGAGACATATTGGAGGACAAGGCAAGACAAATAAGATCGATCTACGGATCGCGTGGGCGCCCCACGACATGTGATGACAACCGTCACGCCGGATACAGCAATTCCGGCCGGGCCGAACACAGTAGACAAAGCTCATTTGAGCTGTGTCGTGATATAGCCCAATACAGAGGCGCCGCACACCAACTATGCTTCACAGAAAAGGTAATGGATCATCAAATCCCCGAGGGTTTCAAACCCGTAAACATTGAATCATACGACGGCACAACAGATCCTGCGGTTTGGATCGAGGACTATCTCCTTCACATCCACATGGCCCGCGGTGATGATCTACACGCCATCAAATACCTCCCACTCAACCTTAAAGGACCAGCTCGGCATTGGCTCAACAGCTTGACAGCAGAATCAATTGGTTGTTGGGAAGACCTAGAAGCCGCATTCCTTGATAACTTCCAGGGCACATATGTGCGACCACCAGACGCTGATGACCTAAGCCACATAATTCAGCAGCCAGATGAATCGGTAAGACAATTATAGACATGGTTCTTAACCAAGAAAAATCAAATCGTCGACTGTCCGGATGCAGAGGCCCTTGCAGCCTTCAAACATAACATCAGCGATGAGTGGCTTGCCCGGAACCTAGGACAGGAAAAGCCAAAATCCATGGCAGCCCTCACATCACTCATGACCCGCTTCTGCGCGAGAGAGAACAGCTGGCTAGCTCACAGTAACAACCTGACCAAAAACCCTGGTAGTTCGGATACCAAGGACAGCAACGGCAGGTCGTGTCACAATAAGCCCAAGCGCCGCACTAACGGCGATAATACTGAAGATACGGTAGTCAATGCCGGATTCAGAGGCTCTAAACCCGGTCAGTGGAAAAAGCCATTCAAAAGAAATACTCAGGGCCCGTCCAATTTGGACAGAATACTCGATCGCTCGTGCCAGATACATGGCACCCCCGAAAAACCAGCCAACCACACCTACAGGGACTATTGGGTGTTCAAGTAGGCAGGCAAGATAAATGCCGAAAACAACGACAAGGGGCTGCATAGAGATGATGAGGAGAAGCCCCGGCCGCCGAACAATAGAGGACAGAAGGGCTTTCCCGCACAAGTGCGGACGGCGAACATGATATACGCAACCCACATACCCAAAAGGGAGCGGAAGCATGCACTGAGGGACGTATACGCGATGGAGCCAGTCGCCCCAAAGTTCAACCCATGGTCCTCCTGCCCGATCACTTTTGATCGAAGGGACCACCCCACTAGCATCCGCCACGGCGGATTCGCCACATTGGTTCTTGACCCAATCATTGACGGATTTCACCTCACTAGAGTCCTGATGGACGGCGGCAGCAGCCTGAACCTGCTTTACCAGGATACAATGTGCAAAATGGGTATAGACCCCTCAAGGATCAAACCTACAAAAACGACCTTTAAAGGCGTCATACCAGGTGTAGCGGCCAACTGCACAGGCTCAGTTACACTCGAAGTGGACTTCGGATCCCCGGATAACTTCCGAAGCGAGGAATTAATCTTCAACATAGTCCCGTTCCGCAGCGGCTATCACACACTACTCGGACAACCGCATTTGCAAAGTTCAATGCGGTGCCGCACTACGCATACCTCAAGCTCAAAATGCCAGGCCCCCAAGGAGTAATCACGGTCAATGGAAACACCGAACGCTCTCTCCGAATGGAGGAGCATACGGCAGCCCTCGCGGCGGAAGTACAAAGCAGCCTCTTAAGGCAATTCTCGAGTCCGACTACTAAACGTCCGTACACCGTCAAGCGCGCCCGGAGTAACCTACAACAAGACCTCCTGGCACGTTCCGAGCACGCGTAGCAATGCGGCCCCAACCCCACCTAAGGGAGTCCCGGATTAGGGGGTGTCCGGATAGCCTAACTATCATCTTTGGCCGGACTCCTAGACTATGAAGATACAAGATTGAAGACTTCGTCCCGTGTCCGGATGGGACTTTCCTTGGCGTGGAAGGCAAGCTTAGAAATACGGATATGTAGATCTCCTACCATTGTAACCGACTCTGTGTAACCCTAGCCCTCTCCGGTGTCTATATAAACCGGAGGGTTTTAGTCCGTAGGACGAACAACAATCATACCATAGGCTAGCTTCTAGGGTTTAGCCTCTTTGATCTCGTGGTAGATCTACTCTTGTACTACCCATATCATCAATATTAATCAAGAAGGAGTGGGGTTTTACCTCCACCGAGAGGGCCCGAACCTGGGTAAAAACATCGTGTCCCTTGTCTCCTGTTACCATCCGCCTAGACGCACAGTTCGGGACCCCCTACCCGAGATCCGCCGGTTTTGACACCGACATTGGTGCTTTCATTGAGAGTTCCTCTGTGCTGTTGCCGTCAGGAAGGATGCCTCATCCCGTTTTTAAAGACCGCACCATTGCTAAAGGAGCTTTGGCCACCTGCCAGACTCTCCGGCTAGGCAGTTTTCTTATGACCGCATGTTCGGCCGCCGCGCCGACGATGACTTCTCGGGTAATCGAAAGCAATCTTCACGTTAACTCGGAACTTGCCGAGCAGCTAGATCCGATGGAGCTCTCCTCCTTAAACGAGCTCTTGGATTGTATCGCCGCCCTGGGAGTCGCTACAGACTACGATTAGATTGGGCCTAAAACCGATCTGAGAGAGATCAACTCTCCCCAGGCTACCCACCACGTTGCTGTGGTGGAGGAACAGTACGGCGACCCTTCTTCTATATTAAGGACTTGCTATGTCCGGATTCCCGACCCCTCCATGCCGGATTCCCGCAGAGGGACGGACGTCGATAAGGTCCTGAACCTAAAGTCAGGCAGCGGACTGGATTCATTGGACAATATCCAAAAACCCAAGCTTCCAAGTTCGGAAACTTTTCGGCCCTTGAGTCTTAGATTGGACGGGGTTCCGAATTTAATTCCACCCGCCCACCCAAACATAAGCGATCTATCCCGAATCCGGCAAGAGCCCGCAGAAACAGTACACCATTACTGGGCCAGATTCCTCCTGGTTATGGACAGGATAAAGGACTGCCGCGAGGAAGACGCAATTTCATTTTTCTGCAATAATTGCACGGACAAGGGAATCCTAAACGCCATAAGTTGTCGTGAAATTACATGCTTTGCCGACTTGGCGTCCTAGAGCGGCTGTTCAAGCCATCCGTACTATGGGAAGGGGAGTCCGGAAACAACAATCCTGACCCAACCGCACCACCCAACACCGAACATTCTGACACAATCGGTGGTTCTGCCAATGAAATAACACATTCCGCCCACGAAATAATGGCAGTCATTGCCCCGTGGATGGAACCATTCCTAGCCTACTTAACTAGGCAGGAACTTCCCGAGGACCAAAACGAGGCCCGCTGCATAGTACGGCGATCTAAAGCCTATAAGGTCCATGAGGGAGAGCTTTATTAGAAAAGCACAACCGGAGTCCTTCAAAGGTGTATCTCCGAAGAGGAAGGGCGAAATCTTCTGGCTGAAATTCATGCCGGACTCGGTGGGCACCATCCCGCAGCCCGGGCCCTTGTAGGCAAGGCCTTCCGTACAGGATTTTATTGGCCGATGGCCCGGGCAGATGCTCAGGACTTAGTCCAACGATGCGTCGGTTGCCAGCTCTTTGCTAATAAAAGCCACATGCCACCCACCGCCCTCAAAACCATACCCATCACCTAGCCATTTGCGGTCTGGGGGCTTGACATGGTCGGACCCCTTAAAGGAGGAACCCACAAGCAAAAATACCTATTGGTCATGGGGGATAAATTCACCAAATGGATAGAGGCCAAGCCAGTTAAGACGGCCGAATCCGGACCCGTTATAGACTTGATATCAGGGGTAGTACACCGTTACGGCGTCCCCCATAGCATCATCACTAATAACGGCACGAACTTCACGGCCGACGAGGTTAAACTCTGGTGCAAAAACATGGGCATCAAGCTCGACTATGCTTCAGTTATCACCCTCAAACTAACGGTCAAGTCGAGCGAGCAAATGGTCTAATCATGAGCGGCATTAAACCCAGACTAGTGCGGTCCCTCAAGGAATCTAACACGCACTGGGTAGAGGAGCTCGACTTCGTACTCTGGGGGCTGCGGACCACGCCGAATCGCACTACCGGATTCACACCATTTTTTATGGTATACGGCGCAGAGGCAGTTTTGCCCTGTGACATAATTCATGACTCACCTCTCGTGCGCATGTACGAAGAAAGAGAAGCCGAGATGAATCGGCAGGACAGTTTGGACGCCTTAGAGGAGGAGCGCGATGTGGCCAAATCTCGTTCCGCATTCTATCAACAGCAGGCTCGAAGATATCAAAGCAGAGAAGTACGGGCCAAAACTTACAATGTTGGCGAACTAGTTCTACGCCTGCCAGACAAGAAAAAGGACAAACTCAAGCCCAAATGGGAAGGTCCCTTCATCATCGACCAAGTCCTGAGCGGCGGAGCGTACCATTTGCAAAACGCATCGGATAACCGACTCGAGCCGAACCCATGGAACGCAGCCCGTCTCCGAAGATTCTACGCCTAGCGCCGGACTCTGAGTTCGTCTCCTTCCTCCGTCTACATTTTATACTTTAGCTGTCTTTTATTTCTCTCCTTCTCCCTCTTTTTTTTCTTAAAGCCTTTGGAGGCTCGTCTGCGCATTGTTCGCACACACTTGACGTGCTACTCGCACTCATTATACCTGGGGGCTTCTTTAACAGAAGCTTATTTATACGGGCTTTATGCCCAACACATGTGTCACACTTCTGCATGTACCTTTTATTCACCATTATATGCATCGATATGACTTAAGTTTTGGCCAAGCTGGGTTGCCTGGCTCCTATGCTTACCCCTACGTTCCCGATTGTTCGGCTAGGTGGTAAAGGGAGCACCTCTGTGATCATTACTGTCGGGTCAGCCGGATGTGTACCTCAGACTGGGTGGAGCCGAAAGCTAGCGTTCTTAAGGGAATATTTGGTCGGTGAACTAAAAGACAATTTCTTACCTATTTATTTATCTGCCCCCAGATGCTTTTTTGCTTTTTTCGCAGTCCGGACATGCACTTTAGGGCATGCCTCCCAGGGAAAGGAACCCCTAACGGAACTATTCTCCCTGGAAGATGTTTCTTACTAACCATGTAATATAACATAACTAGTTGGGCACTTGTCTGATAAAGCACTAATGACCCCTGCGCCTAGTCTCCATGCATGCCCCGGTTTTTTATATAACCGCAAGGGTATTCGGACACACTCCGGACTATTGGGTCCCGAGGTTGAAGCGAAAAGGTCCGCTATGACAAACGATCTACAGTCCAGCTAGAAGGCATTTTACATGTCATCTTTAATTACATAGTCAACTTGACTGATTGTATTCCTCTTCAATACCATCTAATAGGCTGTCTAGTTTACAGTCCTGCTGGGAATACTTCGCGGCCAATTCTACTTGGTCGTACACTAAGCTCACAGGGATCTCCTTCCCATCGGGCCCCATAGGTCCGACCTCGGCCATGTGGTTTGGGTCAGCCTTCATGTACCGCGTCTTCACCATGGCCCAGGCCTCCCTGGCGCCTTGACGGCAGGCCGATATCTTCCATAGTCAGAAGTGCTGCCGTGCTCCTTGAAGCCTTTCTGGAAGCTCTCCAAGGCCTTCGGGCAGCGAGATAGATGGCCATAAGGCCTGGGCGACGCCTTTCATCACCTGCCAAACTCGTTCGTGCAGTTGTAGCAGCTCGGGAAGAAGATCACCCATAGAACCGGGCATTTCCTCTGCAGGACGACCTATGAGCATACCTACATACATATCTCTGTTAGACGACTTCCACGCCGAACTCTTTTTAAAGGTTCGTTCAAGCACTTACTAAAAATGCCGCGACGAAGCCGCCGATTCTCCTTAACGGAGTCAGACAGTTGGGCATGAACATCTTTTAGTTCCTCGCCCAGCTGGGTGTTGGCATCTTGGAGGTTATTTTTCTCTTGCCGCACCCTTGTAAGCACATTCTCGCCGGCTTTTAACCGGCGCACGAGCTGTTGCTTGTCCGGATCTACCCCGGCGCCATCTGCAATGTTATTGTCAGACTTATACACACGCCGCACTTCGCAAACTACTTCCCTTTTAAAGCGTATATTACCAGAGGGGTCTCTGTGGCTTCCCCTGTCGCGGCTAGTGCGGCCTCAAGTTGGGCCTTGCACTCTTGAAGCTCCTGGGACAGTTGGGTATTCTTTTCTGTAAGATCCTGCATAACAAATGATCCTTAAATCAGTTATTCTAACTATTTTAAGTCTCGGGGGCTACTGGCATATACAACTGTCAAAATCCCTCACCCGTATGTCTTTTACATACTGCTCCGTGGCTCTGGCTAGACCATCTTAAGCGGCACGGAGGTGCGCATCTCCCGAATTAAAGGCATTCAATGCCTCTTGGGAGAAACATGTGTCACGAAGAATTGTGTGGCGGCGCCTATGATTCATGGCGCTCTCCACCTCAGATTTGGTGGCGGACAATCTGTCGGCATCCTCCGTTGGAGGAGCATCCGACGCGCGCCTTGTGTTCGCCTCCCCTTCCGGACCTGGCTTTGGAACCTGGCTGGCGGAGGCTCGATTGGCAACCTCTCCGGACATAGTCCGGCGAGCGCTCTTTTTCCTGAAAAAATCACTAGCGTTAGTATGCCTTCCAGGAATCTTTCCTTGAAACACGGTGGCGCGCCATACCGTTGCGGCGACGTCTCGATCCGCACCACACTTCTTTTCTGTCTGTTGGGCCGAGCTGCCCCTTGTTGGCCAGCCGCCGCGGGCTCGGCTTCCCGCCTCAAAGGCACCTCCTGCGGAACACCATTGGTATGCGGTGATTAGAAATAAGCACGGATGGGTCATGGTATCAGGACTTCGGTCACACTTACCTGGGAAGCTAGAAATATTCTGGGGTAGTCGGCCGTAATGGCGACCAAAGCATTGTCGATGCTAAGTTGGTGGAACACCCCATCGACCAGCTCCACCTTTATGTCTGGATCCTCTTTGGAGGCCGGATCGAGGGACCGTTCCAGATCCTCGGGTTGTGGAGGCGGGCTGTGTATATCCTCTACGGCCCGGCGCAGTTCCTGCGTCGAAATCACAAAATGAGATACTTAACCATGGGAATGGGGATCGGATAGGCAAAAAGAAATGTCCGCTTACCCAGCTTCAAGGATTATTCATAGAAAATCCGTTCAGTGGACTAACACGGAGAAAATCCTCCTTTTCCCCTTTGTACAAGCCGGACAAGATCTTCACCAGATTGGCGACCGATCCCGGCCCCTTACGGCCATGGCGGGTGGCATCATCCTCCCTGTTGAAATCCCACATGGGGTGGCCCCTATACTGGAGCGGCTGCACCCCCCGCATAATGCATGTGGCCATGACTCCGGTCATAGTCAGGCCGGAATGAGCTAATAACCTTATTCGGCTCATCAGGTAGAGGACATCCCTGTCATTTTCCCTCTAGGGGCTCCGCGGGCACCAGCTTAGGCGTTTCTTCAAAGGAGCATTACTGAACTCCGGGAGGCCGATCCGAACAGGATCTGGCAGTGGGACGTCTTCCATGTAAAACCATTCCGAAGGCCAGTCTTCGGACGCCTTCTTCGGGGTTCCGGATAGATATCCGGTCCTGGCGATGCGCCATAGTTCGGCTCCGCCCACTTGATATATTGACCCCTCATGCGAATGGGGTACAGCCAATATTGGGCGTGGAAGCCGAGGAGCGCGATATTTACAAGAAGTCGGACACTATTCAACACAGGATTTGCAGAAGAATCAGCCTTGCAATGCCGAAGAAAATCAACGCACCGGACTCGTCGTCATTGAAGCCTGGTTCGGGGGCTACTGAGGGAGTCCCGGATTAGGGGGTGTCCGGATAGCCGAACTATCATCTTTGGCCGGACTCCTAGACTATGAAGATACAAGATTGAAGACTTCGTCCCATGTCCGGATGGGACTTTCCTTAGCGTGGAAGGCAAGCTTGGCAATACGGATATGTAGATCTCCTACCATTGTAACCGACTCTGTGTAACCCTAGCCCTCTCCGATGTCTATATAAACCGGAGGGTTTTAGTCCGTAGGACGAACAACAATCATACCATAGGCTAGCTTCTAGGGTTTAGCCTCTTTGATCTCGTGGTAGATCTACTCTTGTACTACCCATATCATCAATATTAATCAAGCAGGAGTAGGGTTTTACCTCCACCGAGAGGGCCCGAACCTGGGTAAAAACATCGTGTCCCTTGTCTCCTGTTACCATCCGCCTAGACACACAGTTCGGGACCCCCTACCCGAGATCCGCCGGTTCTGACACCGACACCAGCCCTCGTGAAATCATGAGACCAGTACCACGCGTACATAACTATGCTCTGGAGATACCATGGGCATAGGGGTGGGGGCACGACCACAGCATGCCCGGAGAGCGGCTCAACCGCACCAGGGGCTCCCAATTGTGTCATTCTTTTTTTTCTTATTCTCAGGACTCTGTTTTCCAGAAGCCCTGTCCGGCAGTAGAATTGCCGAACTCACGATGCAACAGCCAGGGAAGCAGAAAAGCTACATCGAGTGTCCAGGTGGTCTCTATTACGAGCAGTATACCTGTTTTACATACCATCCCGCAGCCTACCCCTGGAGGGGGGAATGTTAAATAGTCCCATCCCTTGCTTATCGCACTATTTGTATCATTCTGCTTTCATTGCAGTATTTTTTGAATAAACAATGCATCGTTTTTTGCCTATTATTGCATTCCTTTTTCTATCTATATATGTTCACTTATGACATGTTGCATCCGTACGCTTTGGTACGGCCAAATACACCAGGGGCTTAAGTACCCCAAAATATGGTGTGATAAGTCCGAACACTTTAACAAGTGCGGCACCCCGAACTTATAGCACTATATGCATCGGCTTCGAATCATGTCTTGGGTCAATAGTTGGGTTTGCCCGGCTCCCATGTTTTGGTACCTTACGTTCCATTATATCGGCTAAGGTAGCGCTGGGAAAACCACTGCGATTGTGCCCCGGTTGAGCTGGGTTGACACCTCAGTGGAGAAAGCTAAAACTGACCGTCATGATAGGGCGAGAGCCGGTCGCTGTTCGAGAGGTTTTTCGAGTCCCTAAAGACTTATGCCGCTTAGAGCGAGGAGTCGGCTTTGTCCGGCCCAGGCGCGGATAGCACCCCGAATTCGGTCTTCCAAACACTAGGGGCTTCGCTGAAATTTAAAATTATAGAGTTCTATGGCTAAGTGGGAGTGTTCAAGCATTATAGTCTGGTTGCCTTGTTCCTTGTGTTGAGCGCCTCCCTCGAAGGACCCAAAAATGGGAACAAGAGCGCTCAAGTTTATCCCGAACACCCCAGCACTCGTGGCATGGGGGCTGAAGCCAACGACTTGCCATCTCTCAAATTTGATAAACGGCCGCACAGAAGGTAATATTTTAAATTAACAAGCGTTGCTTAGTGCATATGAACAAAGTTTTCAGCGTACAGGATAACAAATGCGAGTCTACTCAAAAATTACATCTTTGGAGCACTCACCCACTATAAGGCGGACACCCTTCAGGACACCCTTATAGTACATCTCGGGCGTGCGATACTCCTTGCCCGGCAGTGGCGCGTCCGTCACAAGCTTCTCGTCGTCCATCTTGCCCCAGTGCACTTTAGCGCGGGCAAGGGCCCGACGTGCACCTTCAATGCAGACGGAACGCTTGATGACTTCAATCCATGGACAGGCGTCCACCAGCCACCGCACCAGACCGAAGTAGCTCCCAGGCATGGCTTCTTTAGGCCACAGCCGAACTATGAGGCCCTTCATGGCCTGTTCGGCCACCTTGTGGAGCTCGACCAGCTGCTTCAGCTGGTCGCTCAGGGGCACTGGATGTCCGGCCTCATCATATTGAGACCAGAATACCTTTTCCGTCGAGCTCCCCTCCTCGGCTCGATAGAACGCGGCAGCATCGGACACACTACAGGGCAGATCTGTGAACGCTCCTGGAGAGCTCCGAATTCGGGTAAGTAACAGATAATTCACTTTTACATACTTGCTTTGCATGAAGAATGCCTTACCCGCCGCTATCTTTTTTATCGCCTCAATCTCTTGGAGGGCCTTCTGGGCTTCGGCCTTAGCGGCTTTGGCACTCTCAAGAGCCAACGCGAGCTCGGACTCTCGAGTCTTCGAGTCACGCTCCAAACTCTCGTGTTTTTCCATGAAAGCCTGGAGCTCTTGCCGCACCTCCGCCACCCGCGCCTCCTGCTTCTCTCGCTCGGTGCGCTCCGTGGACGCACTTTTTTCGGCCTTGGACACCGCCTCCTTCAGGGTCGCCACCTCGTTCGTGGCCCCTGCAATACTCACGTTATTCCTATCATTTTTTGCAACCAAATCCTTTCTATAAGGTATTACTTTAATAAGGTATTACTTACCTTCCTTGTCCTCAAGCTGCTTCTTGGCACGGCCGAGCTCATTCTCGGACTGCTCAAGGCTCTACTTCAATACATTGACCTCCGCAGTCAGTGCGGCAGAGGTCAGCAGCACAGCCTGCATTCCCATATTGACATGCTTATGTTAGACTCCTGTGTATATCTTTTTAGATCCTCAGTTCGGCTTTTCTTTCCGAACACCAAACTGAGAATCAGGGGCTACTGTCTATGTTGTACTATTTTTAAATATCTTAATTACATACCTCAAAGCCTATTAGAAGGCTGGTACAGGCTTTAGTCAGCCCGCTCTTGGCGGACTGAACTTTCTGGATCAGCGCACTCATAACAGTGCGGTGCTCCTCGTCGATGGAGGCGCCGTTAAGCGCCTCCAGCAAGTTATATGGTGCCTCTGGTTGGAGGGAGGCCACCGGCATTGCAGTCTTTCCCTTCTTACAAAGGGCCCGCCTGCCGGACTTCGGAATCACTGTAGGTTCCGGTACGGAGTCCGGCACAGGGCCGGACTTAGAGCCCTCTGGGGTTTTGCCCTCTTTGCGCCTAGAGTCCGGGAGGTCGCCTTGCGGCGCCTCCAGGACCACTTCCTCCTGGTTGGGCCCCTTTTGGGACTCCACCGCGGCGTCGTCTGCGTCACGGGGGGAGGAGGCGGTCGGAAGTGAAGTGCTATTCACATCCAACGAATCCAGGGAGCCGCTCAACGAAGCGGGGAGCTCATCCTTGGGCGGGCTACATGGTTGTATTCGGCGTTAGAAGACACTACGCGACAAAGGAAAAATCATGAGTTATTCTGGAATCCGGACACTTACGATCTTGCCAGGGGCTTGGCCCTCGAGGGCCAATCCTCTTCGCCGTCGTCGGCGTTGGTGGAGAAGTCCGGAGGAAGGGTCCTTCCCTTCTTGGACCCTCCGGCCTCCCCAGTTGGGGAGGCCTTCCTTTTCTTCTCTCCCCCTGCTGGGGGAGAAGCCTCTTTTTTCTCCTCCTCGTCCTCGCGGGAGGAGTCCGCCTCGGAGTCATCGGACGATGAGTACGATAACACCTGATGCCAGGAACTCTTTCGGTTTCCCATGGCCTTCTTCTTGGCCTTCTTGTCCGGCACCACGTGAGGTGCCGGAACCAGCAGCCCCGTCAATCGGGCGTCCGCTGGGTCTTCTGGTAAGGGAGCCGGACAGCTAACCTGCCCGGACTTCTTCTGCCAGGCCTGTCAAAGGTAAGGGAGTTTAGATCCCGCATAGAGTCAAACTATGAAAAACAAGTGTCCCGTAAAGGGTAAAATAGCTTACCTCGCCGGCTTGACGCTGCGAGCTGAATCCGCGATCTTCGGTAGCGGATGCTGGAGCCTCGGCGCCCTTGAACAGCACCTTCCAGGCGTCTTCGTACGTAGTGTCGAAGAGCCTGCTCAAGGTCTGGTTCTGTGCCGGATCAAACTCCCACAACTTGAAAGCCCGTTGTTGGCATGGGAGGATCCGGCGGATGAGCATGACCTGGACTGCGTTGAAGAGCTTGATCTTCTTGTTCACAAGGTTTTGGACGCAGGTTTGGAGTCCGGTCAGCTCTTCCAAATCACCCCATGTCAGGCCCTTCTCTTTCCAGGAGGTGAGCCGTGTGGGGATGCCAGATCTGAATTCGGGGTCCGCTGCCCATTCATGGTCTCGCGGCTCGGTGATGTAGAACCACCCCGATTGCCACCCTTTGATGGTTTCCACGAAGGCGCCCTCAAGCCATATGATGTTGGGCATCTTGCCCACCATGGCGCCTCCGCACTCCGCCTGCTGGCCGCCCACTACCTTCGGCTTGACATTGAAGGTCCTCAGCCATAAGCCGAAGTGGGGTTTGATGCGGAGGAAGGCCTCGCACACAACGATAAATGCTGAGATGTTGAGGATGAAATTCAGGGCCAGATCATGGAAATCCAGGCCGTAGTAGAACATGAGCCCCTGGACAAATGGGTGGAGTGGGAAGCCCAGTCCATGAAGGAAATGGGGAAGGAACACCACCCTCTCATGGGGCCTGGGGGTGGGGACGAGCTGCCCCTCGTCTGGAAGCCGGTGCGCAATGTCGTTGTGCAGGTATCCGACTTTCCTCAACTTTTTGATGTGCCCCTCCGTGACGGAGGAGGCCATCCACTTGCATCCCGCTCCGGACATGGCTGGGGAAGGTTGAGGCTAGATGTGCGGACTTGGGCGCTGGAGCTCGAGTACGCGGAAATGGGTAAGCAAAGGAGGAAGAAGGCGTAGGTAAAAAGGTGGATCCTTATCCCCTTATATGGACGGATGAAACTATGCGTCCCCACCAGCCTGGTAAAACTCGCTTATCTCCCAAGCACCGTAATCAATGGCACGGTTGGGCTACCCACGCCCGCATTGATGAGAATCCCGGAATAAGGGGACACAATCTCTGCTTTGACAAGACGTGCCAAGGAAACCGCTTCGCTAAACACGCTGAGGTGGAACAGTAAAAACGATTCGAATAAAGGCCTGGCCGTGGTGTGATGTCACGCCACCGAATACGTCAGCAGATTGAACATGTGTAAATGTTATTCTCTCTACGGTGGTATGTGGAACTTATTTTGCAGAGCCGGACACTATCCTTGTGTTCAAAATCTTCTATGAAGTATTCGGAGGAGGAACCCGCCTTGCAATGCCGAAGACAGTATGCGCGCCAGACTCGACGTCATTGAAGCCTGGTTCAGGGGCTACTGAGGGAGTCCTGGATTAGGGGGTGTCCGGATGGCCGGACTATCACCGTTGGCCGGACTCCTAGACTATGAAGATACAAGATTGAAGACTCCGTCCCGTGTCCGTATGGGACTTTCCTTGGCATGGAAGGCAAGCTTGGAAATACGGATATGTAGATATCCTACCATTGTAACCGACTCTATGTAACCCTAGCCCTCTCTGGTGTCTATATAAACCGGTGGGTTTTAGTCCGTAGGACGAACAACAATCATACCATAGGCTAGCTTCTAGGGTTTAGCCTCTTTGATCTCGTGGTAGATCTACTCTTGTACTACCCATATCATCAATATTAATCAAGAAGGAGTGGGGTTTTACCTCCATCGAGAGGGCCCGAACCTGGGTAAAAACATCGTGTCCCTTGTCTCCTGTTACCATCCACCTAGACGCACAGTTCGGGACCCCCTACCCAAGATCCGCCGGTTTTGACACCGACACTACCCTCTTCTTGGAGTGGGAGGAGGCACTTTCCTCCTTGTCTTCGTCCTCCTCCCCATCTTGGGCAGACGAGGCCACGGCATCTCGGGCCTGGGAGTCCGGATGAGCTCTTCGACGGAGGCCTTCCTTGGTCTTCGGTTGGTCCTTCTTCTTCTTTCCCTTCTTCTCTGGCGCCTTGTAAGGCGCTAATGTATACTACACAACTCGTACTTGTAGACTCGTGTTGGGCCTCCAAGCGTAGAGTTTTGTAGGACAGTAGCAAATTTCCCTCAAGTGGATGACCTAAGGTTTATCAATCCATGGGAGGTGTAGGATGAAGATGGGCTCTCTCAAACAACCTTGCAACCAAATAATAAAAATTCTCTTGTGTCCCCAACACACCAAATATAATGGCAAATTGTATAGGCGCACTACTTCGGCAAAGAGATGGTGATACAAGTGTAGTAATTATAGTAGATATTGATTTTCGTAATAGTAACAGAAAACAGCAAGGTAATGAGTAACAAAAGTGAGCACAAACGGTATTGCAATGCTTGAAAATGAGGCCTAGGGTCCATACTTTACCTAATGCAATCTCCCAACAATGCTAATGTAATTGGATCATATAACCATCCCTCAACGTGCGATGAAGGATCACTCCAAAGTTCCTATCCAACAGAGAACATAAGAAGAAATTGTTTGTAGGGTGCAAAACCACTTTAAAGTTATTCTTTCTGATCGATCTATTCAAGAGTTCATACTAAAATAACACAAAGTTATTCTTTCCGATCAATCTATCCAAGAGTTTGTACTAACACCATGTGATACGCATCAACCAACTCTAATGTCACCTAGATACTCCGATGTCACCACAAGTATCCATGATTTAATTATACGACACACATCAAACAATTTCATATTAATAATACTCAATCCAACACAAAGAAACTCAAAGAGAGTGCCCCAAGATTTCTACCAAAGAAACAAAGATGAGAACGTGCATCAATCCCTATGCATAGATTACCCCAATATCACCTCGGGAATCCGCTAGTTGAGTGCCAAAACATATCTCAAGTGAATCAATATAATACCCCATTGTCACCACGGGTATTGTATGCAAGACATATGTCAAGTACTCTCAAGTCCATAAAAATATTCAATCCAATAAAATGAGATCTCAAAGGGAAAACTCAATTCATCACAACAAGATAGAGAGGAAGAAACACCATATGATCCAACTATATAAACAAAGCCAGCGATACATCAAGATCTTGCCATCTCAAGAACACGAGAGAGAGAGAGAGAGAGAGAGAGAAGAAAGAGAGAGAGATTAAACACATAGCTACTGGTACAAACCCTTAGCCTCGAGGGTGGACTACTCCCTCCTCATCATGGTGGGCGCTAGGATGATGAAGATGGCCATCGGTGATGATTTCTCCTCCGACGGAGTGCCAAAACGAGGTCTAGATTGGTTTTTCATGGCTACGGAGGCTTGCCGCGGCGGAACTTCTGATCTAGGGTTCTTCTTGGGGGTTCTAGAATATTTGGATATTTATAGGGCGAAGAGGCCGTGCGGGAGGCCACCGAGGTGGGCACAACCCACCAGGGCGCGCCTGGGCCCCAAGGCATGCCGAGGTGGGTTGTGCCCCCCTGTGGTACTTCTTTGGCCCAAGTTATGCCTTCTGGTCCATACAAATTCTCCGAAAGGCCTCTCTTGATTTTTTTTCTAGGTCAAAATGACCTATATACCAGAAGATAGGTGCTACGTCTTGATCTTGCATTGGTTTTCCTTGAAGAGGAAAGGGTGATGCAGCAATAGTAGTGCAAGTATTTCCCTCAGTTTTTGAGAACCAAGGTATCAATCCAATAGGAGGCTCCTCAAAAGTCCCACGCACCTACACAAACAAACAAAGAACTCGCAACCAACACAATAAAGGGGTTGTCAATCCCTTCACGGCCACTTGCGAAAGTGAGATCTAATAGAGATAGCTTGATAAGATAAATATATTTTTGGCATTTTATAATATAGATGCAAAAAGTAAAGGTGCAAATAAAAGTAGATTGGAAGCAAATATGATAGGAGATAGACCCGGGGGCCATAGGTTTCACTAGAGGCTTCTCTCAAGATAGCATAAGTGAGGGAGTCCTGGACTAGGGGGTGTCCGGACAGCCGGACTATCATCGTCCGCCGGACTCCAAGACTACGAAGATACAAGATTGAAGACCCCGTCCCGTGTCCGGATGGGACTTTCCTTGGCGTGGAAGGCAAGCTTGGCGATACGGATATGTAGATCTCCTACCATTGTAACCGACTCTGTGTAACCCTAGCCCTCTCCGGTGTCTATATAAACCGGAGGGCTTTAGTCCGTAGGACATAACCTCCATTACAACAATCATACCATAGGCTAGCTTCTAGGGTTTAGCCTCCTTGATCGCGTGGTAGATCCACTCTTGTAATACACATCATCAATATTAATCAAGCAGGACGTAGGGTTTTACCTCCATCAAGAGGGCCCGAACCTGGGTAAAACATCGTGTCCCTTGTCTCCTGTTACCATCCGCCTAGATGCACAGTTCGGGACCCCCTACCCGAGATCCGCCGGTTTTGACACCGACATTGGTGCTTTCGTTGAGAGTTCCTCTGTGCCGTCGCCGATAGGAAGGATGCCTTCTCCCGTCTTCAAAGACGGTATTTTCACCAAAGGAGCTTTGGCCGCCGGCCAAACTATACGGCTAGGTGGTTTTCTTATGGCCGCCCGTCCGACCACCGCTTCGACAATGACCTCTCAAGTCGTCAAAAGCAATCTTCATGTCAGCTCGGAATTCGCCGAGCGGCTGGATCCAATAGAGCTCTTGTCTGTCAATGAGCTCTTGGATCGCATCGCCGCCCTGGGAGTCGCTACAAACTACAATCAGATTGTGCTTAAAACCGATCTGAGAGAGATTAACTCTCCCCAGGTCACCCACCACGTTGCAGTGGTAGAAGAACAATGCGGCGACTCTTCTCCTGTATTGAAAAATAGCCATGTCCGGGCTCCCGAACCCTCCATGCCAGATTCCCGCGGAGGGACGGACTCCGATCGAGCACTGAACTTAAAGTCAGGCATCGTTCCGGACTCGTTGGACAACGTCCAGCAATCCAAGCTTCCAAATTTGGAAACTTCCCGGCCTTCGAGCCTCGAGACGGGTAGGGTTCGGACTTAATTTCACCCACCCTCCCAGACTTATGCGATCTATCTCTAATCCGGCAAGAGCCCGCTGAAGCAGTACATCACTACTGGGCCAGATTCCTCCTGGTTATGGACAGGATAAAGGACTGCCGAGAAGAAACCGCAATCTCAATTTTTTGCAATAATTGCACGGACGAGGGAATCCGGAACGCCGTCAGCCGTCGTGAAATTACACGCTTCGCCGACTTGGCGTCCATAGTACGAAAGTACTGTGCGATGGAGAGTTTCCGGAAAACCGAAAATAAATTTTGGGACTATCCGACCCCGAATATAACCCTAGTCCGCAACAAGAGGGTGCATTACACTCAGGCACCGGTCACAAAAATCAAAAAGCAAAAACCCCATAGAGGGCACGGAACCGTACTGGAGGGATGGCTTAGCGGACCCTGTAAACTTCACAGTACAGAAGGCGTCGTCCCAACACATAGCCTTCGAGCATGTTGGATATTACGGCAGGTGGCCAAAAGTGGCGAGGAGCTTCTAGCCCCGGAAAACCACTCCAACAATACCGGTACGGTATCAACAGTCTTCGAGACTTTCGCATCAAAAAATATGCAGAAACAAACAATCCGCAGCCTCGCCGAAGTCTACCAAGTAGCAACAACAAATCCATGGAGCGACACCGCCATCACCTTCAACGCCAGTGACGAACCTAAATTCCGAATGGCCCGAGCACCAGCAGCACTGGTACTTAGTCCAATAGTGGATGGCTTTCGACTTACAAAGGTCCTCATGGATGGAGGCAGCGGATTAAACCTCATCTACGAGGAAACCCTTCAAAAAATGGAAATAGACTGGAGCCGCATTGAGCGAAGCAACACAACCTTCAGAGGAATAATCCCTAGCCGGGAAGCGCACTGCACAGGAAAAATCACACTCGATGTGGTGTTCGGCTTGCCGGACAATTACAGATCCGAAGAAGTCACATTCCAAGTGGCCCCGTTCAACAGCGAATATCACGCTATACTAGGACGAGAGGCATTCACAATTTTTCAAGCCGTACCCCATTACGGGTACATGAAGCTCAAAATGCCTGGGCCCGGTGGAATAATCACCCTCGTTAGTGATCCGGACATAGCACTCCGCGCCGAAAACAAGACAGCCGCATTAGCCCTGGAGGCACTATCCGAAGCCCTAGCGGCAGAAGAACTCACCGCGCTGCGCTCTACGGTAAATAGGGACGACGTGATACTCGATAAGAGATCCAAGTCCACCTCCTTCAAACCAGCGGACGAAATAATAAAATTCCAGGTCCACCCAACGGACCCAACAAAGACGGCCTCCATCGGGGCACAATTGAACCCTGATGTAGACGCCGCACTGCGAGAATTCCTTTGGGAAAATTGGGACATTTTCGCCTGGCACCCCTCGGATATGCCCGGAATCCCACGCAGATTGGCAGAACACAGCCTAAACATCCTCAAAGGATTCAAGCCAGTCAAACAGGCTCTTCGACGATTTTCCAAACCCAAAAGATAGGCAATGGGAGAAGAGCTAGCCAAACTACTGGAAGCCGGATTCATCAGAGATATCAAACATCCGGATTGGCTAGCAAATCTGGTAATGGTACCAAAGAAGGACAAATCATGGCGCCTATGCGTCGATTTTAAAGACCTCAACAAAGCATGCCCAAAGGATCCCTTCCCCCTCCCCCGCATCGACCAGATAATCGATGCTACTGCCGGACACGATTCATTGTGCTTCCTTGACGCATACTCCGGATACCATCAAATTAAGATGGCGGAAGCAGACCAAGCTGCAACGGCATTCATCACTCCATATGGACCATTCTGCTTCAACACGATGCCCTTCGGACTTAAAAATGCCGGTGCAACATATCAGCGCATGATTCAAACATGTCTGGCCACCCAGATCGGCAAAACAGTAGAGGCATACGTAGATGACGTAGTCGTCAAAACCAAACACGTCGAAACTCTAGTAGACGACTTGAGGCTCACATTCGACAACCTCAGAGCATATGACATCAAGCTGAATCCGGAAAAATGTGTTTTCGGCGTACCAGCCGGAAATCTACTGGGCTTCATTGTATCTGGTAGAGGAATTGAAGCAAACCCAGCCAAGATCCGAGCTCTGTCACAGCTAGATATCCCAAAAGACCTCAAGCAAATACAAAAATTGACTGGATGCGTGGCGGCTCTAAGCCGCTTTATCTCCCGTCTAGGAGAAAAGGCATTGCCCCTCTATCGCCTCCTCAGGTGCACCGAACACTTTGAGTGGACGGATGCTGCCACTGCCGGACTCGAAGAAATAAAGGCCATATTGGCAACAAATCCGGTCCTGGCTGCGCCCAACCTGGGCGAACCAATGTTGTTATACATCGCAGCAACGCATCAAGTTGTAAGCGCGGTACTCGTCGGCGAACGAGAGACAGAAGGGCATAAATTCCCTCTTCAAAAACCAGTGTATTATGTATCCACTGTGTTAACCCCCTGCAAGTCCCGTTACCCACACTATCAGAAGATAGCGTATGCGGTGGTCATGGCATCCCGGAAGCTCCGACACTACTTTCAAGAGTGTTCGATAACAGTGGCCTCCGAAGTACCACTCAATGACATCATAAATAACCGCGACGCAACGGGCAGGATTGCAAAATGGGCCATTGAGCTCTTACCATTCGATATAACTTACAAACCTCGGTGAGCTATAAAGTCACAAGTTTTGGCTGACTTTGTCGCTGAATGGACCGAAGCTGAACTCCCTAAAGAGTACGGCGCATACTCCAATTGGATTATGCACTCTGACGGCTCTAAAATGTTGGCCGGACTGGGGGCTGGCGTCGTATTGATATCCCCGACCGGGGACACAGTCCAATACGTACTTCAAATAATGTACACGGACTCCAACAACGCAGCCGAATACGAGGCCCTTTTACATGGTCTCCGGATGGCAATCTCCATGGGCATTCAACGCCTAGAGGTGCGCGGGGATTCAAACCTTGCAATATCTCAAATAAATGGAGATTTCGACGCCAAGGATCCGAAAAAGGTAGCATATCGCAACGTTGTCCTAAAAATGTCAGCTCGGTTTGAAGGACTCGAATTCCATCACGTAGCCCGAGATAATAACCAAGCAGTCGACGTGCTGGCACGCATCGGTGCAAAAAGCGACGCTGTCCCTCCTAACATCTTCCTGGAATGGCTCTTTAAGCCATCCGTACTATGGGAAGAGGAGTCCGGAAACGACAAACCGGAAAAAACTGCGCCAACCGGCGATCCAGCCGATGACACAACACCTTCAGCCCACAACATAATGGCAGTAATCGCCCCATGGACAGAACCATTCCTAGCCTACTTGCTTAGGCAGGAACTTCCCGAAGACCAAAATGAGGCCCGCTGCATAGTCCGGCGATCTAAAGCCTCCAAGGTCCATGAGGGAGAACTTTATAAGAAAAGCACAACCGAAGTCTTTCAAAGGTGTATCTCCGAAGAGGAAGGGCGAAACCTCCTGGCTGAAATTCATGCCGGACTAGGCGGACACCACGCCGTAGCTCGGGCCCTTGTAGGAAGGCATTCCGTACGGGATTTTATTGGCCGACGGCCCGGGCAGATGCTCAGGACTTAGTCCAAAGATGCGTCGGTTGTCAGCTCTTTGCTAATCAGAGCCATATGCCACCCACCGCCCTCAAAACTATACCCATTACCTGGCCGTTCGCGGTCTGGGGGCTTGACATGGTTGGACCCCTTAAAGGGGGAACCCACAAGCAAAGGTACCTATTGGTCAAGGTGGACAAGTTCACCAAATGGATAGAGGCCAAAGCAGTTAAAACGGCAGAGTCCGGACCAGTGATAGACTTTATATCCGGGGTAGTACATTGTTATGGTGTCCCCCACAACATCATCACCGACAACGGCACGAACTTCA
This sequence comes from Triticum aestivum, assembly GCF_018294505.1. Classification (NCBI taxonomy): domain Eukaryota; kingdom Viridiplantae; phylum Streptophyta; class Magnoliopsida; order Poales; family Poaceae; genus Triticum; species Triticum aestivum. The sequence goes on along the minus strand of NC_057810.1, from coordinate 560,162,691 downwards.
CGGCCGATGAGGTTAAGTCATGGTGCAAAAACATGGGCATTAAGCTCGATTACGCTTCAGTCTATCATCCTCAAACCAACGGTCAAGTGGAACGAGCAAATGGTCTCATAATGAGCGGCATTAAACCCAGACTAGTGCGGTCGCTTACGAAATCTGACACGCACTGGGTAGAGGAGCTCGACTCCATGCTCTGGGGGCTGCGGACAACGCCCAACCGTACTACCGGATTCACACCATTTTTTATGGTATACGGTGCAGAAGCAGTTCTGCCCTGTGACATTATTCATGACTCACCTCGAGTGCGCATGTATGAAGAAAGAGAGGCCGAGCTGGATCGGCAGGACAGCTTGGACGCATTGGAGGAAGAACGCGACGTCGCCAAGGCTCGTTCCGCATTCTATCAGCAGCAGGCTCGAAGATATCAAAGAAGAGAAGTACGGGCCAAGACTTATAACGTTGGCGAACTAGTTCTACGCCTGCCGGACAAGAAAAAAGACAAGCTCAAGCCCAAATGGGAGGGCCCCTTCATTATCGATCAAGTCCTGACCGGCGGCGCGTACCGTCTACGAAATGCGTTGGACAACCGACTCGAGCCGAACCCATGGAACGCAGCCCGCCTCCGAAGATTCTATGCCTAGCGCCGGACTAAGAGTTCGTCCCCTTCCCCCGTTCAAATTTTTACACTTCGGCTGTCCTTTGTTTCTCTTTCTTCTCTTAACCATTTTACTAAAAAGCCCTTAAGGGCCTACTTGCGTATTGTCCGCATACACTTGATGTGCCATCCGCACTCATTATACCTGGGGGCTTCTTTTTCAGAAGCTCAACTATAAGGGCTTCATGCCCAGCACATGTGTCAAGCTTCCACATGTACCTTTTACTCACCATTATATGCATCGATATGACTTAAGTTTTGGCCAAGCTGGGTTGCCTGGCTCCTGTGCTTACCCCTACGTTCCCGATTGTTCGGCTAGGAGGTAAAGGGAGCACCTCTGCGATTGTTACTGTCGGGTCAGCCGGATGTGTACCTCAGATTGGGTGAAGCCGAAAGCTAGCGTTCTTAAGGGAATATTCGGCCGGTGACTTGAAAGATGATTTTTACCTACTTATCTATCTGCCCCCAGATGTTTTTCTGCCTTTTTTGCAGTCCGGACATGGACTTTAGGGCATGCCTCCCAGGGAAAGGAACCCTTAACGGAACTATTCTCCCTGGAAGATGTTTCTTACTAACCATGTAATATAACATAACTAGTTGGGCACTTGTCTGATAAAGCACTAATGACCCCTACGCCTGGTCTCCATGCATACCCCGGTTGTTTCTTAACCAAGAAGGTATTCGGACACACTCCGGACTCTAGGGTCCCGAGGTTGAAGCGAAAAGGTCGGCAAAGACAAACGATCTACAATCCGGCTAGAAGGCATTTCACATGTCATTTTAAAAATACATTGTCAAATCTACTGACTGTATTCCTCCTCAATCCCGTCTAACAGGCTGTCTAATTTACAGTCCCGTTGGGAAAATTTAGCGGCCAACTCTACTTGGCCATATACTAAACTCACAGGGATCTCCTTCCCATCGGGCCCCACAGGTCCGACCTCGGCCATGTGGTTGGGATCCGCCTTCTTGTAACGCATCTTCACCATGGCCCAAGCCTCCCTGGCACCTTGGCGGCAGGCAGAAATCTTCCACAAATGGAAGCGCTGCCGCACTCCCTGCAGCTTCTCCGCAAGCTCCCCAAGGCCTTCGGGTAGGGAGAGGGCTGGCCATAAAGCCTGGACGACGCCGCTCATTGCCTGCCGAACTCGTTCGAGCAGTTGCAATAGCTCAGGAAGTTGATCACCCATTGATACAGGCATCTCCTCCGCAGGGCGACCTGTGAGTATACCTACAAGACATATTTTGTCAATTGACTTCCTCGCCGAACTCTTATTTTCAAAGGAGTTCGCTTAAGCACTTACTATAGATGCCGCGACAAAGCCGCTGATTCTCCTTAACGGAGCCAGACAGCTCGGCCCGAACACCTCTCAGCTCTTCCCCAAGCTTGGCGTGGGCATCCTGGAGCTTGTTCCTCTCTTGCTGCACCCTATTCAGCACCCTCTCGCCGGCCTTCAGCTGGCGCAGTAATTCTTGCCTGTCCGGATCTTGTCCGGCGGCACCTGCAATGTCATTATTAGACTTGCGCGCAAAGCCGCACGGCGCTTATATTTATCAATAAAAATGTGTTACCAGGAGGGGTCTCTGTGTTTCCTCCTGCGGCAGCAAGTGCGGCCTCAAGTTGGGTCTTGCACGCTTGCAGCTCCTGAGACAGTTGGGTATTCTTCTCGGTAAGATCCTGCGTTTCAAATGATCCTTAAATCAGTTAACATAACTACTTTAAGTCTCGGGGGCTACTAGCATATATAACTATTAAATTCTCTTACCTGTATGTCTTTTACATATTGCTCCGTGGCTCTGGTAAAACCATCTTGAGCAGCACGGAGGTGCGCGTCCCCCGCGTTAAAGGCATTCAATGCCTCAGGGGAGAAGCACGCGTCACGAAATACTGTCCGGCAGCACCTGTGGTTCATGGCGCTCTCCACCTCAGACTTGGTGGCAGACAGTCTGTCGGTATCCTCCATTGGAGGAGTGACCGGCTCGCGCCTTGCGCTCGCCTCGCCCTCCAGACCAGGTGTTGGAGCCTGGCTGGTAGAGGTCGGATTGGCAACTTCCACGCCCGCAGTCCGGCGGGCGCTTTTTCTCCTACAAAAGTCATGAGCACTCAAACGCTTCCTAGGAACGTTGCTCCAAGTAGTGAGTTGTGAGCTATACCTTTGCGGCGATGTTTCAGTCCATGCCGTGCTCCTCTTCCGCCTGCTGGTCCGGACTGGCCTTTGTTGGTCAGCCACCGCAGGCTCGGCTTCCCGCCCTGAAGGCGCCTCCTGCACAGCGCCATCGTATACGGTGGTCAGAAATAGACAAAGAAGGAATAACGGTGTCAAAACTTCGGTCACAATCACCTGGGAAGCCGGATATAGTCCGGGGTAGTCAGCCGTGATGGCGACTAAAGCATTATCTATGCTGAGCTGGTGGAACACCCCGTCGATTAGCTCCACCTTTATGTCCGGATCCTCTTCGGAGGCCGGATCCCGGGATCTCTCCGGATCCTCGGGTTGCGGGGCTGGACTTATCATGTCCTCCATAGTCCGGCGCAGTTCCTGCGCCGAAGACACAATATGAGAAGCTTAAACTTCGAAGGCACGGGTCAGACCCTTAAAGTGTTCACTTACCCAGCGCCGGGGGTTATTCATGGAGAACCCATTCAAAGGGTTCGTCTGAAGGAAGTCCTCCTTCTCCCCCTTGTACAGGCCAGACAGGATCTGCACCAGATCCTCGGCCGAATCCGGTCCTTTGCGGCCATGGCGGGTGGCATCATCTTCCCCGTTGAAATCCCACATGGGGTGGCCCCTGTACTGCAGTGGCTGCACCCCCCGCGTAATGCATGTTGCCATGACTCCAATCGTGGTCAACCTGGAGTGGGCCAGTAATCTTATTCGGCCCATCAGATAATGGACGCTCTTTTCTTCCTCCAGTTGGGGGCTCCGCGGGCGCCAACTAAGGCGTTTCTTCAAGGGAGCAGTGCTAAACTCCGGGAGGCCGATCCGAACAGGGTCAGGCAGCAGAGCATCTTCTATATAGAACCATTCCGAAGGCCAGTCTTTGGACGCCTTCTTGGGGGTCCCGGATGGATATCCGGTCCCGGCAATGCGCCATATTTCGGCGCCGCCCACTTGATATATAGACCCCTTGTGAGAGCGGGGCACTAGGAAGAACAACCTCTTCCACAATGCGAAATGGGGCTCGATGCCCAGGAATAGCTCGCAAAGAGCTACGTAACCCGCGATATGCAGAATAGAGGCGGGTGTAAGGTGATCGAGCTGGAGTCCGTAGAACTCCAGGAGCCCGCGGAGGAACGGATGTATAGGAAATCCGAGTCCCCTTATCAGATAGGGGACGAAGCATACCCGCTCCCCTTTATTGGGGCTCGGGATAGCCTCCGCCTGCTTCCCACCTTGGTAGGTGGCCAGCCCGCCTCGACCGGGACCATGAAGGCCGGAGGGAGATATCCCCCTGCTTGGAGCTTCACCAGCTCGTTGTGCAAAACAGAGCATCTCCTCCAATCTCCTGGCAGAGGGCTGGGAGCGCGAGAAGAGGAGCCGCGACGACGGTCCATGGTGGAATGGATTCTTGGTCAGAAGCGCTCCGATGAGTATTCGCGGAGGGAAGATGGTGTGATTTGGATCTAGATTCTTGCCTCTCTTATAGGCAGATTATTTGCATAGCTAGGGGGTAAAACGTAAAAGATACCCTGGCTTTTCGCATTCGTGCGACGCGTGGAAGAAGGCCATTATTGGGTGTGGAAGCCAAGAAGCGCAACATTGATGAGGAAGCCGGACACTGTTCGGCAGGTACATGGAACTTAAAAGGACAACCCACCTTGCAACGCCGAAGACTACATACGCGCTGGACTTATCGTCATTGAAGCCTGGTTCGGGGGCTACTGAGGGAGTCCTGGACTAGGGGGTGTCCGGACAGCCGGACTATCATCGTTCGCCGGACTCCAAGACTACGAAGATACAAGATTGAAGACCCCGTCCCGTGTCCGGATGGGACTTTCCTTGGCGTGGAAGGCAAGCTTGGCGATACGGATATGTAGATCTCCTACCATTGTAACCGACTCTGTGTAACCCTAGCCCTCTCCGGTGTCTATATAAACCGGAGGGCTTTAGTCCGTAGGACATAACCTCCATTACAACAATCATACCATAGGCTAGCTTCTAGGGTTTAGCCTCCTTGATCTCGTGGTAGATCCACTCTTCTAATACACATCATCAATATTAATCAAGCAGGATGTAGGGTTTTACCTCCATCAAGAGGGCCCGAACCTGGTTAAAACATCGTGTCCCTTGTCACCTGTTACCATCCGCCTAGATGCACAGTTCGGGACCCCCTACCCGAGATCCGCCGGTTTTGACACCGACAATAAGTATTACTATGGGTGAACAAGTTACTGTCGAGCAATTGATAGAAAAGAGAATAATTATGAGATTATCTAGGCATGATCATGTATATAGGCATCACGTCCGCAACAAGTAGACTGACTCCTGCCTACATCTACTACTATTACTCCACACATCGATCGATTCCTGCCTGCATCTAGAGTATTAAGTTCATAAGAACAGAGTAACGCCTTAAGCAAGATGACATGATGTAGAGGGATAAACTCATGCAATATGATATAAACCCCATCTTTTTATCTTCGATGGCAACAATACAATACGTGCCTTGCAACCCCTGCTATCACTGGGTAAGGACACCGCAAGATTGAACCCAAAGCAAAGCACTTCTCCCATGGCAAGAAAAATCAATCTAGTAGGCCAAACCAAACCGATAATTCGAAGAGACTTGCGAAGATAACTCAATCATACATAAAAGAATTCAGAGGAGATTCAAATATTTCTCATAGATAAACTTGATCATAAACCCACAATTCATTGGATCTCGACAAACACACCGTAAAAAGAGATTACATTGAATAGATCTCCACAAGAGAGGGGGAGAAAATTGTATTGAGATCCAAAAAGAGAGAAGAAGCCATCTAGCTAATAACTATGGACCCGAAGGTCTGTGGTAAACTACTCACAACTCATCGGAGGGGCTATATGGTGTTGATGTAGAAGCCCTCCATGGTCGATTCCCCCTCCGGCAGAGCGCCCGCGAAGGCTCCAAGATGGGATCTCGCGGATACAGAAGGTTACGGTGGTGGAAATTGTGTTTTGTTGGCTCTCTGGATGTTTTCGGGGTACGTAGGCTTATATAGGAGGAAGAAGTACGTCGGTGGCCGCCCGAGGGGCCCACGAGACAGGGGGTGCGCCCTATAGGGGGGGCGCCCTACCCTCTCGTGGCCGCCTCGGCTACTTCTTGACTTGCACTCCAAGTCCCCTGGACCACGTTCATTCCAAAAATCACACTCCCGAAGGTTTCATTTCGTTTGGACTCCGTTTGATATTCCTTTTCTTCGAAATACTCAAATAGGCAAAAAAAAACAACAATACGGGTTGGGCCTCCGGTTAGTAGGTTAGTCCCAAAAATGATATAAATGTGTAAAATAAAGCCCATAAACATCCAAAAGGGGTAATATAATAGCATGGAACAATCAAAAATTATAGATACGTTGGAGACGTATCAAGCATCCCCAAGCTTAATTCCTGCTCGTCCTCGAGTAGGTAAATGATAAAAACAGAACTTTTGATGTGGAATGCTACCTAGCATAATTCTCAATGTAATTTTATTTATTGGGGCATGAATGTTCAAATCCAAATGATACCAAGTAAAAGTTCATATTGACATAAAAATAGTGATACTTCAAGCATACAAATCAAAGTAATCATGTCTTCTCAAAATAACATGGCCAAAGAAAGCCATCCCTACAAAATTATATAGTCTAGCTGTTGCTCTATCTTCATCACACAAAGTATTTACTCATGCACAACCCCGATGACAAGCCAAGCAATTGTTTCATACTTTAATAATCTCAAACTTTTTCAACTTTCACGCAATACATGAGCGTGAGCCATGGACATAACACTATATGTGGAATGTAATGGTGGTTGTGGAGAAGACAAAAAAAGGAGAAGATAGTCTCACATCAACTAGGCGTATCAACGGGCTATGGAGATGCCCATTTATAGATATCAATGTGAGTGAGTAGGGATTGCCATGCAACGGATGCACTAGAGCTATAAATATATGAAAGCTCAACAAAAGAAACTAAGTGGGTGTGCATCCAACTTGCTTGCTCACGAACAGCTAGGGTATTTTGAGGAAGCCCATCATTGGAATATACAAGCCAAGTTCTATAATGAAAAATTCCCACTAGTATATGAAAGTGACAAAATATGAGACTCTCTAACATGAAGATCATGGTGCTACTTTGAAGCACAAGTGTGGAAAAAGATATAGTAGCATTGTCCCTTCTCTATTTTCTCTCATATTATTATTTTTCTTTTCTCTTTTTTTTTCTTTTTAGCCTTTTTTCTTTTTTTCTTTTTGTCCTTTCTCTTTTTTCTTTCTTCTTTTTTTCTTTTTATAAAGTCCGAAGTCTCATCCCGACTTGTGGGGGAATCATAGTCTTCATCATCCTTTCCTCACTAGGACAATGCTCTAATAATGAAGATCATCACACTTTTATGGATTTGCAACTCAAGAATTACAACTCAAGGCTAGAACAAGATATGACTCTATATGAATGCCTCCGGCGGTGTACCGGGACATGCAATGAATCAAGAGCGACATGTATGAAAATTATGAAGGTGGCCTTGCCACAAATACGATGTCAACTACATGATCATGCAAAGAGCAATATGACAAAAGTAGTGCGTGTCATATGAACGGAACGGTGGAAAGTTGCATGGCAATATATCTCGGAATGGCTGGAAATGCCATAATAGGTAGGTATGGTGGCTGTTTTGAGGAAGGTATATGGTGGGTGTATGGTACCGGCGAAAGTTGCGCGGCACAAGGGAGGCTAGCAATGGTGGAAGGGTGAGAGTGCGTATAATCCATGGACTCAACATTAGTCAAAATAACTCATATACTTATTGCAAAAATCTAGAAGTCATCAAAAACAAAGTACTATGCGCATGCTCCTAGGGGCATAGATTGGTAGGAAAAGACCATCGCTCGTCCCCGACCACCACTCATAAGGAAGACAATCAATAAATAAAATTGTGCTCCAACTTCATCACAAAGTGGTTCACCATACGTGCATGCTATGGGAATCGCAAACCTCAACACAAGTATTTTTCATAATCACCTCAACTAGCATGACTTTAATATCACTACCTCCATATCTCAAAACAATTATCAAGCATCAAATTGATCATAGCATCCAATTCACTTTCTATGATAGTTTTTATTATACCCAACTTGGATGCTCATCATTCTAGGACCAAATTTGTAACCATAGCAAATACCATGATATTCTAAAAGACTCTCAAAATAATATAAGTGAAGCATGAGAGACTAGCAATTTCTTCAAAATTAATCCACCGTCGTGCTCTAAAAGATATAAGTGAAGAACTAGAGTAAAAACTATCAGGCTCAAAAAATATAAGTGAAGCACATAGAGTATTCTAGCAAATTCTAATCAAGTGGGCTTCTACCAAAAGGTGTGTACAGCAAGGATGATTGTGGTAAACTAAAAAGGAAAGATTAATATAATACATGACGCTCCAAGCAAAACACATATCATGTGGCGAATAAAAATATAGCTCCAAGTAAAGTTACCAATGAACGAAGACGAAAGAGGGGATGCCTTCCCGGGGCATCCCCAAGCTTAGACTTTTAGATATCCTTGAATATCTTGCGGTGCCTTGGGCATACCCAAGCTTGGGCTCTTGCCACTCCTTATTCCATAGTCCATAAAAGCTTTACCCAAAACTTGAAAACTTCACAACACAAAACTCAACAGGAAATCTTATAAGCTCTGTTAGTGAAAGAAAACAAAACCACTGCATAAGGTACTGTAATGAACTCATTATTTATTTATTTTGGTGTTAAACCTACTGTATTACAACTTCTCTATGGTTTATAAACTATTTTACTAGCCATAGATGCATCAAAATAAGCAAACAACACACGAAAAACAGAATCTGTCAAAAACAGAACAGTCTGTAGCAATCTGTAACTAACGCAAACTTCTGGAACTCTAAAAGTCCTACCAAAATAGAAAGTCCTGGAAAATTTATCTATTGATCATCATCAAAAAGAATCAACGCAAAATCAAGTTTCTGTGATTTAACAAAACCAAATTCGTGCGCGCAAAGTTTCTGTTTTTTAGCAGAATCAAATCAACTATCATCATAGGTTATCCTATAGGTTCTACTTGGCACAAACACTAATTAAAAGATAAAAAACACATATAAAAAGAAGGTAGATGCAAGATTTATTACTAAACAGGAACAAAAATAAAAAAACACAAATTAAATTGGGTTGCCTCTCAACTAGTGCTATCGTTTAACGCCCCTATCTAGGCATAAAAGCGAAGATAGATCTAAGTAGTGCCATCTTTGGCACTCAACTTTTTAATGGGGTTATGCTCAAGCCCGGGAGGCTCTTTGCATTTCCCTTCATGTTCAGAGATCCTTTGATCTAGGGCATCCAACCGCTTATTGTAAATTGTAACCAAATTATTCATGCAGTTGATACTCCCAACAATATTCTTAAATGGTTCAACAAGTTTTTGCAATTCAAGTAATTTCTCTAAAATTTGGGTTCCTTCAAGAGAGAAGGGTAATCCTTCTTGTCGGGGAAGTACTCCTACTATCCCCTCTAAAATTTCATAAGCGGAACTAGGATCAATTTCAATAAAGTCCCCTTTTGCGGCAATATCAAGGAGTTGTTTATGGGGTAAGGTTAACCCAATGTAAAAATTGCGAATTAAAATCTTGAAATCTCCTTCTAAAGCACAACTACGACAAGACTCTAACATCCTAAACCAAGCGTATTTTAAATTTTCTCCTTGTCTTTGCTTGAAGTGGAGAACTTCAAAGTCGGGAGACGAAGGTACAAAGACTGAGCTAGCCATAACGACAAGGTAAAAGATCTAACACATGAGCAAACAGAAAAAGGCAAGCGGAAAGAGAGGAGGAGATTGGGAAAGAAAGGGCGAATAAAACAGCAAGGGTGAAGTGGGGGAGAGGAAAACGAGAGGCAAATGGCAAATAATGTAAATGCGAGGGAGATGAGTTTGTGATGGGTACTTGGTATGTCTTGACTTGAGCGAAGACCTCCCCGGCAACGGCGCCAGAAATCCTTCTTGCTACGTCTTGAGCTTGCGTTGGTTTTCCTTGAAGAGTAAAGGGTGATGCAATAATAGTAGCGTAAGTATTTCCCTCAGTTTTTGAGAACCAAGGTATCAATCCAGTAGGAGGCTCCTCAAAAGTCCCATGCACCTACACAAACAAACAAAGAACTCGCAACCAACGCAATAAAGGGGTTGTCAATCCCTTCACGGCCACTTGCGAAAGTGAGATCTAATAGAGATAGTATGATAAGATAAATATATTTTTGGTATTTTATAATATAGATGCAAAAAGTAAAGGTGCAAATAAAAGTAGATTGGAAGCAAATATGATAGAAGATAGACCCGGGGGCCATAGGTTTCAGTAGAGGCTTCTCTCAAGATAGCATAAGTATTACTATGGGTGAACAAATTACTGTCGAGCAATTGATAGAAAAGCGAATAATTATGAGATTATCTAGGCATGATCATGTATATAGGCATCACGTCCGCGACAAGTAGACCGACTCCTGCCTGCATCTACTACTATTACTCCACACATCGACCGACACCTGCCTGCATCTAGCGTATTAAGTTCATAAGAACAGAGTAACGCCTTAAGCAAAATGACATGATGTAGAGGGATAAACTCATGCAATATGATATAAACCCCATCTTTTTATCCTCGATGGCAACAATACAATACGTGCCTTACAACCCCTGCTGTCACTGGGTAAGGACACCGCAAGATTGAACCCAAAGCTAAGCACTTGTCCCATGGCAAGAAAGATCAATCTAGTAGGCCAAACCAAACTGACAATTCGAAGAGACTTGCGAAGATAACTCAATCATACATAAAAGAATTTAGAGGAGATTCAAATATTTCTCATAGATAAACTTGATCATAAACCCACAATTCATCGGATCTCGACAAACACACCGCAAAAAGAGATTACATTGAATAGATCTCCACAAGAGAGGGGGAGAACATTGTATTGAGATCCAAAAAGAGAGAAGAAGCCATCTAGCTAATAATTATGGACCCGAAGGTCTATGGTAAACTACTCACAACTCATCGGAGGGGCTATGGTGTTTATGTAGAAGCCCTCTGTGGTCGATTCCCCCTCCGGCAAAGTGCCGGCGAAGGCTCCAAGATGGGATCTCGTGGATACAGAAGGTTATGGTGGTGGAAATTGTGTTTTGTTGGCTCTCTGGATGTTTTCGGGGTACGTAGGCTTATATAGGAGGAAGAAGTACGTCGGTGGCCGCCCGAGGGGCCCACGAGACAGGGGGCGCGCCCTATAAGGGGGGCGCCCTACCCTGTCGTGGCCGCCTCGGCTGCTTCTTGACTTGCACTCCAAGTCCCCTGGATCACGTTCGTTCCAAAAATCACGCTCCTGAAGGTTTCATTCCGTTTGGACTTCATTTGATATTCCTTTTCTTCGAAATACTGAAATAGGCAAAAAAAACAACAATACGGGCTAGGCCTCCTGTTAGTAGGTTAGTCCCAAAAATGATATAAATGTGTAAAATAAAGCCCATAAACATCCAAAAGGGGTAATATAATAGCATGGAACAATCAAAAATCATAGATACGTTGGAGACGTATCAATAGGCACTGGAGGTGGCTGGGCTGAGCACAACCCACCAAGGCGCGCCCGGGTGGCCTAGCACGCCCTGGCATCTTCTGCTCACCAGGTGGCCTCCCTTCGGTAGTTATTTGCTCCAGTATTTTTTATATATTTCAAAAATAATTCTCTGTAAATTTTCAGCTCATTTGGAGATGTGCAGAATAGGTAACTCTGACGTAGCTTTTACAGGTCTAGAATTCGAGCTGCCGACATTCTCCCTCTTTGTGTGAACCTTGCATAATATGAGAGAAAAGGCATTAGAATTACTCCTGAAAGAATTATTATGCATAAAAGCATTATAAATAATAGTAGGAAATCATGATGCAAAATGGATGTATGAGTGGTCAGTGCTAAAAGGCCAGAGGCCTACTCAGATCACATATCCAAACCTGTCGTGGATTTGTCACGGCAGATGTCCTAGTGAAAGGACTTAGTCGTGGAGCCATCGCTACGGGTTAACTTGAAGGGGTTAAAGCGGACACAAAGACGCGGGGGTTTATACTAGTTCGGCCCCTTCAATGAAGGTAAAAGCCTACGTCTAGTTGTGATGGAATTGATGTGGTCTCGATGGCTAGGGAGCAAACAAGCTTCGCCTAGGCTTGAGTTGTTGTTGTCTGTCTTGAACCGCCGCCGGGTCATCCCCTTATATACACGGGTGACGCCCGTCGGTCCATGGAGTCCCATACCGGTTCATATTCGTATCCCGGTTGGTCTCTCTCTATTCCTAACTTACAGTACAAGTTTACATATCAAGCCGGTTTATGGCTACAGGTTCTAAACCGACTACAGGCCTTGGGCCTTCATCTGTTTATACTACTAATGAAGTTAACCCGGCCCAGGTAGGCCGGTTCACGCCCAGTGGTAATATCCCCAACATTAGGCCCCAGATTGATTTGAACTTGTTCATGTCAATCCTTCACAAAAAACCTTGTCTTCAACATCTTCTGGTAATTGGTAAACCGCCATGTCGTCATCATCTCTGGTTATTGTAAACCGGCATGACGTCATCACGAAGTTAAAATACCCAAGTCATCAGCTCCACTTCCGAAATTTTGGCTCCTGGATTCGCGCGCCTGACCCATGTCTGTTGCCTTATAAATAGGACCGAAGGGTCATTTCCTTTTCTCCCCTTCGTCCCTTTCTCTTCGTCTTCCTCGCGTCGCCAGCCTCAGAGCTCCGCCGCTGCCGTCGACCTCTGCACCGTCCTGGGCCGCTGCATCAACCTGAACGCACCAGAGCACTGCGGCAGCTTTCCGCGTCTTCCTCGATCCTGGTAAGCCTTCTGTTCTTCTTATCATAGATCTGTTCTAGGGTTTCGTGTTCTTGCCGTGTTCATCCCTTGTTCATGCTTGTACTCAGATTCCTGGATAGATCTGTGAAATCCTGCTTTGACTAACAGTAGCTTTTTAACATCCGCCTGTAGTTTCCCGCTCAAGTCTATAGATCTCATCCACATACATGCCCATTGATTTACTTCCGTTCTGCTTTAACCTTTTGAATATTTTCTGTTTTTCTGAACTTGCTTCAGATCCATTGCTGCAATAAGACCTTGTGAAACCTGTTTCTGCATACTTAGCCATCCGCAACCTCAATTGCTTTCAATGTTTAGATCAGGCAGTTTAACTTAATATAGAAAACGTTAGTAAACCGGTATACACCATTAGTCCCCTTGTTGAACCGCCAGAACTCTTTAGCCATAAGATGCCGCTTCATAGAAATCCGGTTTAAATATACTGCCTCCGGTTTAGCATTGTTCATACCAGCGCCTTCTTTTATCCAACATGTTCTTGAACCGGAATCACCTATTTCTTGTAGATCTCACCATGGCCAAACAAGTATATGAGTGCAACTGGGTTCCTTCTCGTGTCACAGAAACTCAGTTGGATAATTTAGTCTCGATTGGCGCTTTAGACAGCAAAGAGACTATCCACTGGAGGGTTCCTGGTGATGAATGTCCTCCCACACCTCAAGAGGGAGAGGTTGTGATCTTTGCGGATCATTTAGCCTGGGGCTTCAAACTGCCTGGCTCTAAATTTTACCGGGATGTGTTAGCCAATTTTCAACTCCGCCCGCAAGATACTGGCCCCAATTTTGTTACCAACTTATGTCACTTCCAAGTGCTCTGTGAGGTATACCTTCAAGAGGAACCCACAGTTGAATTGTTCAAAGACTGCTTCCACTTAAACCGCCGCACAGAATTCACTGATGGCCCCAATACCGAATTGGGTGGTATGGCAATTCAGAAAAGGAAAGAAATCACTTATCCCCATGCCAGACTACACAGTCACCCCAAGGAGTGGAATGCAACATGGTTTTACTGCAAAGATACTTCCCCTGAAGATGAAAATCCTTTGCCTGGATTTTGTCCGGAGCGGCTCAGCAATACACACCCCTTCCCACAAAGGTTAAGTGCCAAGGAGAGGAGTAAATATGCTCCGCAATTATCCAAGCTCCGAGCCTTCATGGCCAACGGTTTAACAGGAGTAGATCTCGCAGGCTGTTGGATATCATGGAGCGTACTGCCTCTCAGCCGGTGCTCCGGTTTAATGTGCAAGTATACTGGCAGCATTGATGACCCACTCCGACACACCAGCATCCAGCTCTCTGATGATGAAGTCACAGAGGCTGTGAAGAAAATGCTGAACGAACCGGAGCACCTCTGCGCTCAAACCGGCCTGCTCCCTTTCTGTGCTACCAACAAACCGCCAGCTGTAAGATTTTGATTGTACTTATTACTAAACATGTTATTGCTATCTCTGTCTGATGTCAACTGCTGCTTAACCAGGGTGATAATCCGTTTTGGAGCAAGAAGCTTCCACAAGACAAACCGGAGAAAGCAGAACGGTCAACCCGGCCAAAGACCAAGGTCATCAAGAAGCCTGCTAAAAAGAGGAAAACCACTGCTTCATCTGATCCGGCTGTTGATGATGATGTGGGTAACTCGGACCTTGAGGTAGAACTCGATTCACTAGGCTTACTTTTTACACGCCTTATTGATGATGATACTTGTCAGGACGACGCTGAAGCCAGTAATGCTGATGTCGCTGAGGTAACTATTCTTTCTTCCGATTCAGATCCTTTGCCTTTGCCAAAATTTCGCCAGGCAAACCGGAAAGTTAAATTTTCTCATCCTCTTGCTTACTTGGATCCCAAATTTCTTGTGAAGACTCAGCAACATGAAGCTCGCCGCACAACCCGGCACAGCGGCCAGGTAGTTACCTCCGCCGGTTTACCAAATAGTCCGGTTCGAAAACGCCGCTCCAAGGTCTCCGACCTTTTTATTAATTTATATCCTAAAGCGGGTTTCATCCGTCAACCTCTTAATCCGTCCGACTCCGATTATCAGGTTACTTCTCATTCTTCCACTGGTGAATCGTCGGCCACTCAGCTGCCACCACTGAAAACGGTTCTTGGGTAAGCTAGACTGAACATGTACTTCTGATATACCACGTTATAACTTATGCTGTTCCTTGACTCTTTGTTTCTCTTTCAGGGCTAAACCTAAACCGAGCAAGAAAGCCCGCCTAGATAAAGCGGCCGAGGACGATGTCGCCCCTGAACAGGATAAAGCACCAGATCTTGAAGCGTTCGTTCATGAGGATATTCCCAATGATCCTCCCTTGCAAGATGATGCTATTCCTGAGAAAAGGCCTATCAATACTTCAGTCCCTGTTGACCCGCCTGCCAGCTCCGTCCAGATTGAAAAATCCCGCAGTCCTTCAAAACCTGTCGATAAACCGACCGCGCCAACGCAAACCGGTGAGTCCAAAGATGATGATGTTGTGATTACCGGCGTAGGTCGCTTTGAACCAGGGAATCCTGTCGCTTTAGCCAAGCATACTGTGAAAGAAGAGTTTTCTGCCCTAAACAAAGGTAAATGGGATGTTGAGCTGGAAACATATGCTGCTCTAAGTGCCCAAGATCTTCATTCTGGTTACTTGAACCGGCTATATACTAGTCGTGACTGTGAAGCTGGCCTGGTAAAGATGATGAGAGATAAATTTGAGGTAACTTCCTTGTGCTTCTTCTTTCTTTAATTACTGCCACTGTATTTATCCTCCTAGCCCCCAAGGGCCGGTTTATAACCTTCTTCAAACCGGGACTTGAATACTGTCCTCAATACTTTGAAATCCATCAATGTAGCCCCCAAGGGCCGGTTCAACTTAGTATAGTTAAACCGGGACTCCAATAAATATTCTAACATGAGAACATAACTGAGCAAGTAGCCATTAGCCCCCAAGTGCCAAGTTGAATACCTGTATTGAGCTTGGGACTTTGCGATTTAGTAATAGATGAAAATTGAAGGTGCATTAGCCCCCAAGTATCAAGCGTATAACTTGTTATGTGGTTGGTACTTCAAATTCGTGTACTGTTTGTTTAAAGCCAAGCATTGTCTGTATGCAGGCTGAAGTAAGGATCAAAGAGGACTGGATTACTGATCTGCAGGCAACTTTGAAAACCCAACAAGCTGAAACCGACAAGGCAAGGGAAGAATTAACTGGCGCTTTGAGCATCACAGAACAGCTGAAGGAGGGCTTCAAAAAGGAGCGGGCTGATTGGGCCACTGAGAAGGCCGGTTTAATAAAAAGAGCTGAAAACGCTGAAGCTGCCCTTAAACCGGTGGTAGATGAACTGACCGCCGTAAAGCGGCAAGTACACTCCATGACCGCTGCTATCTTTGGTAAGCTCCTTTTGGTTTCTTTGACAATTCTGACCTGCTTATAATAGATCCGGTTTCTAATCTTTCCTGTATTGTTGCAGGCACACGCATTGGTCACTTAGGGTCAGATGTTCGGAAGAAGTTGAAGGCTGCCTATACTTTGATTGAACAGCTGTATACCGGAGCGCAGCGGATCATCAACACTGCATCTCACAACAATCCGACACCCACTTTAATCCAAGACACTCTTAATAGGTTGTCAATACTTCCTGCTCGGATTGAAGAGCTAAAGAAATCTGCTGCTCGAACCGGAGCCATTAACGCCTTAATCCGGGCAAAAGCATGGGTGCCGGATTTCGATCCTGTGGAAGCAGCTCAAGGCTATCCCAGCTTGAAGGAAGATGGATCCGAGTTCAATGAAGATGATTTGAGGGCGATAAACCGTGCAGTACGCCCTCTGGCTTGTCAATTGGCTGAAGAGGCAGACTTGTCGCATTATCAAGCTCAGTACAATGATCAGAACAAACGAGTGCCTGCACCAACTCTTGAAGCGGAGAATCTGATTCCTCCAATCCGTAAGCATACTTACGCTCCTGATATTGAACCGTCTTCTCTGATCCATGAAGAGGCTGTCTTTCAAGATTTAATGGGAATCGACTGGACCACTGTTGATTTCCAGCCAATGGATAGAGATGAAGAGGCTGAAGCGGCGCAGGACGACCCACAACCCTCAAACCGGGGCGATGAGCAGGCTTGAACTGGAAGCCGGTTTAAATAGCTGCTTTATTATGATCCGAGAGAATAACAATGATCTTATTTGGGCACCGCGTTGACTTGTAATAGGATAGTCAATACTTCTGCCTTGAATATGCCTTCGTGCATAAGTACTGATGCTTTTGCTTGAAATCCTTAATTTATATTTCCTGCAATCAGAAAATCTTGAACTTCGGTGGCGGTTATGCCGCCAGCCGGTTTATGACCTTTATATATATATCATAAATGTATTTAAGATATATAATCAAATATGTGATACAAAATACCTGCCATCAGTGGGCATGAAGTTGGCTTAGCCAGGCTTGAAACGGAGTATTTATAAATCGTTATCATCAAAGGGGAGAAAACAATTCCCATGTAAACCGTTCTGGGTCATGATGAACCCCCCTGCTACTTCATGATGTTAACGGGAAAGTTAAACCGGGCATATTTCTCCGGTTTACAAATGAACCGAATTCCGTCAGCTGAACCGGCAAAAAAGTGTTGTTGGTTTAAAGGAAACGCAACAAAAATTGAAGAATAGTTATAAAAGAAATATGGAAGCAAAGGCAATGATAAAAACCGTTTGCAAAAACATGCTTTACTGAGCTGATCAGATGGTGTTACCGTGGTCGGACAGGACCAAGCCCCCAATAGGAGTGACAATGGTCCAAGTCAGCCAGGTCCCCAAATGAAACCGTGGCATTTATGCCGATCAAAAGGCGTGGCAATGGTTCGGGTTCGACCAAGCCCCCAAGTGATTCTGTGGCCTTAGGCCGATCAAGAGGCGTGACTGGTTCAGACTTGACCATGTCCCCAAGTGATCTGGTGGCTTTCGCCTATCAAAAGGTGTCACATTGGTTCGGACACGACCAAGGCCCCAAGTGATATCACAAAGCTTTTTGGAAAAGCAAATTTCAAGGGGTAAACCGGAGGCCGCTTTAAAACAGAACCACTCCATGTAACCACACATGATATGAAAGGACAGAGACCCCGCTTTAGCTAAGGCTCCGGTTTTATTATATCAAAGATAATATATACACTGTCATAATATGTACATAGATAGAGCCGATGGCTCAAGTGTAGTAAGGCCGAAGATGAGCTATGTTCCACGGCCTGTTGGTCTCCTCCTCTGATGTGCGTGAGTCTTTATGCTCTCGAATATCGATCAGATAGTATGACCCATTGTGCAGATTCTTGCTGACCACGAAAGGTCCCTCCCAAGGTGGGGATAACTTGTGCATATCCGTCTGGTCTTGGATGAGCCGAAGCACCAAGTCTCCTTCTTGAAAAGCTCTGGTTCTGACAGGGCGACTGTGATAGCGACGAAGATCTTGTTGATAAATCGCCGAGCGGGCAGCCGCTATGTCACGCTCCTCATCTAATAGGTCCAAAGCATCTTGTCGTGCTATCTCATAGTCCGCTTCAACATAAGCCGCCACACGAGGCGAATCGTGCCGGATATCACTAGGGAGAACCGCCTCTGCTCCGTAGACCATGAAAAACAGCGTGTATCATGTAGATCGGTTGGGCGTGGTATTGATACTCCATAGCATAGACGGTAGCTCTTCAACCCAACAACCCGGTGTTCTTTGCAATGGAACCATAAGCCGGGGTTTGATGCCTCACAAGATCTCTTGATTAGCCCGTTCTGCCTGCCCATTGGACTGGGGGTGAGCCACTGATGATACATCAAGTCGGATGTGCTCACGTTCACAGAATTCCTTCATAGCGCCCTTGGATAAATTGGTACCATTGTTAGTAATGATACTGTGTGGAAAGCCAAATCGGAAAATCACCTTTTTAATGAACTGCACCGCTGTAGCTGCATCACACTTGCTGACAGGCTCCGCTTCAACCCACTTGGTAAACTTGTCAACTGCCACCAAAAGGTGGGTTTTCTTATCCTTGGATCTTTTAAAAGGTCCGACCATATCCAGCCCCCATGTTGCAAACGGCCAAGTAATTGGAATCATCCTCAATTCTTGAGCCGGCACATGAGCATGCCTTGAAAATTTCTGATAGCCATCACACCGTTTAACCAAATCCTCCGCATCAGCATGAGCTGTCAACCAGTAGAAGCCGTGACGAAACGCCTTTGCCACCAGAGACTTTGAACCGGCATGGTGACCACAATCCCCTTCATGGATTTCACGTAAGATTTTACAGCCTTCCTCAGGAGAGACGCAGCGTTGAAACGCCCTTGACACACTGCAATGATGCAATTCGCCATTGACAATTGTCATAGACTTGGATCACCGGACTATCTGCCTGGCTAGAGTCTCATCCTCTGGCAACTCTCCCCGGTTCATGTACGCAAGATAAGGAACTGTCCAATCCGGTATAATATGCAGGGCTGCCACCAATTGAGCCTCCGGATCAGGAATAGCCAAATCCGCTTCACCCGGGAGCTTGACTGACGGGTTGTGCAACACATCGAGAAAGACATTAGGCGGGACCGGTTTACGCTGAGAGCCCAACCGGCTTAAAGCGTCCGCCGCTTCATTTTTTCGACGATCCACGTGCTCCACCTGATAACCCTTGAAGTGACCCGCAACAATATCCACCTCACGACGATATGCAGCCATAAGCGGGTCCTTAGAATCCCAAGTGCCAGACACCTGTTGAGCCACGAGGTCCGAGTCACTGAAGCACTTAACCCGACTTAGATTCATCTCTTTAGCCATCTGGAGACCATGGAGCAAAGCTTCATACTCAGCTGCATTATTAGTACAAGGGAACATTAAACGGAGAACATAACAAAACTTATCACCTCGTGGGGAAGTTAATACGACTCCAGCCCCCGAGCCTTCCAATTGCCTGGATCCATCAAAATGGATAGTCCAATATGTGTGATCCGGCTTCTCCTCTGGTGCTTGCAACTCTGTCCAATCATTGATGAAATCAACAAGTGCTTGAGACTTCACCGCCGTCCGAGGCACGTACTTCAATCCATGCGGCCCAAGTTCTATAGCCCACTTGGCAATCCGGCCAGTCGCCTCCCGGTTCTGTATGATATCGCCCAAGGGAGCTGAACTGACCACTGTGATGGGGTGTCCTTGGAAATACTGCTTCAACTTCCGGCTTGCCATGAAAACTCCATATACCAGCTTCTGCCAATGCGGATATCTTTGCTTGGATTCAATAAGCACCTCGCTGATATAGTAAACCGGCCGCTGAACCGGATACTCCTTGCCTGCCTCCTTGCGCTCCACCACAATAGCCATGCTAACTGCACGAGCATTGGCCGCTACATATAACAACAATGGCTCCTTGTCGATCGGAGCCGCAAGAACGGGCGGATTGGCTAATTGTCGTTTCAAGTCCTCCAACGCTTCATCAGCAGCCAGACTCCAGATGAATTGATCTGTCTTTCTCAGCATCTGGTATAAAGGGATGGCCTTCTCTCCGAGGCGGCTGATAAACCGGCTCAGTGCGGCGATCCGACCCGCCAAACGCTGAACATCGTTGATACACTTCGGTTTAGCCAGGGAGGTGATAGCCGTAATCTTCTCCGGATTAGCCTCAATCCCTCTGTTGGACACAAGAAAACCCAGCAACTTGCCTGCCGGAACACCAAAGACACACTTGGCCGGGTTAGGCATCATCTTGTAAACTCGCAAGTTGTCAAAGGTTTCCTTCAAATCATCAACCAGCGTCTCCTTCTGCCTTGACTTGACTACAATATCATCCACATAAGCGTGCACATTACGGCCGATCTGTTTATGCAAGCAGTTATGTACACACCGTTGATAAGTGGCTTGGGCGCTCTTGAGCCCAAAAGGCAGAGATACATAGCAGAAGGCTCCAAAGGGAGTAATAAACACCGTCTTCTCCTGGTCCTTAACCGCCATTTTGATCTGATGATACCCAGAATATGCATCCAAAAAACTCAAACGCTCACAACCCGCCGTGGCATCAATAATCTGGTCAATGCGGGGGAGGGCAAAAGGATCCGCTGGACAAGCCTTGTTAAGATCCGTGTAATCCACACACATACGCCAAGTGCCGTTTTTCTTAAGAACCAGCACCGGATTAGCAAGCCACTCTGGATGGAAGACTTCAATGATAAAACCAGCTGCTAAGAGCCTGGCCACTTCCTCTCCAATGGCTTTGCGTCTTTCTTCGTTAAACCGGCGGAGAAATTGCTTTACCGGTTTATACTTAGGATCAACATTAAGAGTGTGCTCAGCGAGTTCCCTCGGTACACCTGGCATGTCAGAAGGCTTCCATGCAAAAATGTCCCGATTCTCATGGATGAACTCGATGAGCGCGCTTTCCTATTTAGGGTCCAAGTTGGCACTGATAGTGAACTGCTTGGACGAATCGCCGGGCACGAAGTCAACAAGCTTGGTCTCAGCCGCCGATTTGAACTTCAGATCTGAATCATGCTCCGTAGTCGGCTTCTTCAAAGGGGTCATGTCCGCCGGATCAACATTGTCCCTATAATATTTCAACTCCTCTGTGGCACAAACCGACTCTGCATAGGCCGCATCACCTTCCTCACATTCCAAAGCAATCTTACGGCTCCCATGAACCGTTATTGTCCCCTTGTAACCCGGCATCTTGAGCTGCAAATAGATATAACAAGGTCGTGCCATGAATTTGGCATAAGCCGGCCGCCCAAACAAGGCGTGATACGGGCTCCGGATTTTCACCACCTCAAAGGTTAGCGTTTCGGATCGGGAATCATGCTTGTCCCCAAAAGCCACCTCCAGGGCTATCTTACCAACAGGGTATGCTGATTTGCCAGGCACCACACCATGGAACATCGTATTAGACGGTCTGAGATCTTTGTCCGTTAGCCCCATGCGACGGAATGTCTCATAGTACAGGATGTTAATACTGCTCCCTCCATCCATGAGCACCTTGGTGAATTTATAACCTCCCACCTGAGGGTCTACCACTAATGCCAACTGGCCTGGATTGTCAACCCGGGGGGGTGATCCTCCCTGCTCCACACGATAGGCTGCTCCAACCAGCGTAAGTAACGTGGTACAGCCGGTTCAACAGAGTTCACCGTTCGCTTGTGAAGCTTCCGGTCGCGCTTATCCAAGCTGGTTGTGAAAACGTGATACTGCCCATTGTTCAATTGTTTTGGCTGGCTCTGATAACCCGACTGCTGCTGCTGCTGCTGTTGGTTGTAACCCCCTTGACCGCTCTGATTATTCTGGTTACTATTACCGCCCTGATTGAAACATGAACCGGAAGCTCCATCATGACCCGGCCCATGGAAACCGGATCCTGAGCCACCACCTGACCCACGGTCATACCGGAAGGCATTAGAGTTTTTAAATTCCTGCATAATGTAACAATCCTTCCAAAGGTGGTTAGCCGGCGCCTCCTTCGTCCCGTGGTTTGGGCAAGGCTGATTCAACAAATAGTTTAAACGATCCGGGTTAGGATTTGGAGCCCCATTACGATTCGCCGCTTTACCTCTGCGCCGCTGACCCTTGTCCTGCGCATTAGTGTTAGCCACAAAGTCCATGCTGCCATCCGCTTTACGCTTGCCTCCGTTTCCATGGCCCGCCGGTTTGTATTGATGCCCCTTGGAGTTGTTGTTCTTCTTTCCCTTCCCTGCCTCATCATCGTCAGTCTCGGGATCCTTGGTACTATCAGAATCAGCATACTTCACTAAAGCGGCCATGAGAGTTCCCATGTCGTTGCAGAACCGCTTCATACGCCCCAGCTTCAGCTTCAGAGGCTTAAACCGGCAGTTGCCCTCCAGGGTTAAGATCGCAGAGTCAGCATTGATCCTGTCAGATGAGTGCAAAACTTCCGAAACGCGGCGTACCCAATGGGTTCTCGACTCTCCATCCTCCTGAACACAAGCCGCCAAGTCTACTATGGACTTAGGCTGCTTACATGTATCTTTGAAATTCTGGATAAACCGGGCTCGCAACTGGGCCCATGAACAGATAGAATTAGGCGGTAGGCTCTTCAACCAAGTACGGGTCGTGCCTTCAAGCATCATGGTGAAGTACTTTGCACACGCGGTCTCATCCACATCCAGCATCTCCATGGCCATATCATAACTCTCTACCCACGCTTCTGGAGATAAATCAGCGGTGTAATTCAGCACCTTGCGCGGACCCTTGAAGTCTTTGGGCAGACGTACATTGCGTAAAGCGGGGACTAAACAGGGTACTCCCAAGCTAGATGCAACCCCTGGCCCGGCTGAGGTGGTAGGACGAACCGGTGTAAGCTGATCCGCCTCGTTCTGTGCTGCTAACTCGGCCTCCCTTCGTGCCCGGGCCCGGTCCACTACATCCTGAGCATCACGAACACCACCTGTCGGGTTATTGCCACGGGCCGCTTCACGGCCCCGCGCATTGCTTGATATGGCCGGTTCATCCAGGCACCTACTATAGCTCCGGCTTGGACGAGGTGTGGAATGAATCCGATCGCGGCTGTATGAATATGCCTCCTGTTGAATCAAAGCGGTCCGGAGAAGTTCCTTAACCCGGCGCGTCTCTATTGCTTGTGGAGAGTCTCCTTCGACCGGGATCGCTTCTAATCGCGCAGCAGCTGCGACAAGATTGTCCATAGGATTAGAATAATGACCCGGAGGTGTCTGGACCGGCGGAGGAATCACAATGTTCTGCCGAGGAGGTTCCATCAGGCGGGGTTGGACCGTCTCTCCTGGCCCTGGTGCCTCGACCCGGTTTACCTCCTGGTGCCCCGGCGGATTACTGGTTCCAGCTCCCGGAGTGTGAAAGAGATTTCGAGGGTCGAACCCTAACGGCAGGCGTGATCTGTGCTTCCGCTTCAGGACCTCCTGTGATGCGTTCTGGTCGAGCATGAGCTTATAGGCTTGGGCGTCCAAAGGGGCCCGCTCCACGGCCATCCTGTCCTTCTCTGCTGCCAGATCGGCTTTGGCCTGCACAATCTGTTCTCTCACCTTTGCAACCTCCGCATCATGGGCCTCCTGATCCGCTGGATTGGCCTCTGCCATAAGCACCGCTAGTGCGTCAAACAGGTCGGATAGAACTTGAATCGGTGGGCGCACAAGGCCTCCTGCCCCTGCTGCCGCCGCCGCTGCTGACCCGGAGAGCATTGCTGCTGCGGTCAAAGAGTGATTCGCCGCCTGCGTGTCGGCCATGAATATTCCAACCCAGTTGATCTGATCTGGGGGCTCCGGAATACTGTCGCCATCGGAACAGCCCCCAATCTGGTCGTCTTGCAACTGGTACAATGATTCAGACTCTCCGGTTGAGGACTCATCGCCGGAATAGACGACGGTCTCGCCACCGTATTTTGTCTCGTCCTCATGCTCTCCTCCGTGGATGACTCCGACGAAGGCAGGCTTCACAGCCGGTTTAACCTGGGTAGATCTCGCACGCTGAGCCGTCTCGACGAGGTCGGTGCAGATGTCCGGCTCAGGTCCAGGCTCACCAATCTTGTCGATGAAAACGTGTATGCCACCAAAGGGGACCCGGTATCCGTACTCAATCGAGCTGGCTTCGGGACCCCATCCTGAATTGTCGATGTAGAGCTTGCCGCGACGACTCTTGGTCATCCGGCCCACAGCATAGCCTTTGAGTCCTTTGAGCTTGCCCTCCAAGATCATCAAACCGTCGTGCGATAGCCCCACGGTGGGCGCCAACTGTCGTGGATTTGTCACGGCAGATGTCCTAGTGAAAGGACTTAGTCGTGGAGCCATCGCTACGGGTTAACTTGAAGGGGTTAAAGCGGACACAAAGACGCAAGGGTTTATACTAGTTCGGCCCCTTCAATGAAGGTAAAAGCCTACGTCTAGTTGTGATGGAATTGATGTGGTCTCGATGGCTAGGGAGCAAACAAGCTTCGCCTAGGCTCGAGTTGTGGTTGTCTGTCTTGAACCGCCGCCGGGTCATCCCCTTATATACACGGGTGACGCCCGTCGGTCCATGGAGTCCCATACCGGTTCATATTCGTATCCCGGTTGGTCTCTCTCTATTCCTAACTTACAGTACAAGTTTACATATCAAGCCGGTTTACGGCTATAGGTTCTAAACCGACTACAGGCCTTGGGCCTTCATCTGTTTATACTACTAATGAAGTTAACCCGGCCCAGGTAGGCCAGTTCACGCCCAGTGGTAATATCCCCAACAAAACCCGTTAGCATCTTGGGAGCGGGCGGAGACGATCAATGATCCTGTCGCCCCGTCCCACGGACTTACGGCAAGGGCCAGGGCCATCCCTCTCTAGGGCGGTCCCTGTCTTCCCGGTCGTGCCGTGTAATTATCTCGCGGGCACCCTCCTGGTCAACTTGACTTATCCAAGGACTGTCGGGAACTCAGGTCCACCTTTACGAGGGTGGTACCACCTGTCCCTTCAGTCCCACAGTAATAGTTAATGGGTAACAGTTAAAGGTGACAGTGCATCCTTACCATCAAGGTGAACTCAGAGGAATCACCCTCGATAGGTTCACACCTGAGATACAATGTCAAGGTGAACTTGAATCACCCTCGGTAGGTTCACACTTCAAGAGCTGCATGACAGAGGCATCATCGGGAGTGGTGAGTGAGGAATCACCCTTGACTAACCACACTGGATGTGCTACACTACAGAAATATCATCATAAGTGGGATACGCGGCATCACCCTTGACACTCGATAGTAGCTCTACAGAGTCGTACAACTAAGGGGGGTGCCCGAGATGTGTCAGTCTCTGCTCGTTGATCACTTTGATCAAGTCACCGGTGAACAAAGCGGGGCAACAAGGACAAGGGTGAGGGTCACTTATGGATCACTAACCAATCTATACTAAGCATAAAGGATATCAGGTAAACTAACAAAAGCAGGCTATGCATCAGAATAGGAGCTATGGAGCAACAATAGCGAAATCTAATGCAAGCATGAGAGATAAAGAATGGGCGATATAGAAATGATCAACGAGGTTTTGCTTGTCTGGAACCTCTGCTAAGAAGGACGGGTCATTGTCGATGTAGTCGTACTCGGGAGCAGCGTCGATCTCGGGGTCTACGGGAGAGAAGAGGGGGAAAACAATAGAATATAAAGCAAAAAATGCATCACCATGCATGACATGGCAATATGTTGTGCTAGGGGTGACCTAATGCAGTGCTACGCATTACAGACAGAGCGGGAAAACATCTGGGAATGTTTTCCCAGCTTTAGTCGGTTATCGGACAGACGGTCTGCAGGGGTAGGTTCCATGTTTGCAATGTTAGAGGCATGCGACAGGTATGTGGATGGCATATTCGGATTCGTCTTATTTTTCTGATCATTTTTCATATATAAGTTATTTTCATCCGAGTTACGGATTATTTCCTATGAATTTTCAAAGTTTTAACAATATTCTAGAATTTCTGGGTTTATTTTAATTCGAAAATAAATTAAATATAAATTACTAAGTTTACACAGGAAGTGTACACAACAATATGGGGTAGAGGCTGACAGTGGGACCCAGCTGCTGAGTCAACAGCTGACCAGGTCAACCTTATCCATAGAAACAGTGGAGGGGGGCACCTGTTAGTGACATAGGGGTTAATTAACATTTAAACTGGTATTAGTTAGAGGGGGTTGGTGAGGGAGTCCTGGATTAGGGGTATCCGGACAGCCGGACTATATACATTGGCCGGACTGTTGGACCGTGAAGATACAGGACTCAAGACTTCGTCCCGTGTCCGGATGGGACTCTCCTTTGCGTGGAAGACAAGCTTGGCGATCCGGATATTAGATCTCTTTCTTTGTAACCGACTATGTGTAACCCTAGCCTCCTCCAGTGTCTATATAAACCGGAGGGTTTAGTCCGTAGGACAAGAACAATCATAATCATCATTGGCTAGCTTCTAGGGTTTAGCCTCTACGATCTCGTGGTAGATCTACTCTTGTAATACTCATATCATCAAGATCAATCAAGCAGAAAGTAGGGTTTTACCTCCATCGAGAGGGCCCGAACCTGGGTAAAACACCGTGTCCCCTGCCTCCTGTTACCATTAGCCTTAGACGCACAGATTGGGACCCCTACCCGAGATCCGCCGGTTTTGACACCGACATTAGGAAGGCCCACACAACTTAGATGCCCTGGAGGAGGAGCGTGATGTCGCAAAAGCCCGTTCCGCATTCTATCAGCAGCAGGCTCGAAGGTATCAAAGCAGAGAAGTGCGGGCCAAAACTTATAATGTTGGCGAACTTGTTCTACGCCTACCGGAGGAGAAGAAGGACAAGCTCAAACCTAAGTGGGAGGGTCCCTTCATTATTGATAAAGTTCTCACCGAAGGAGCGTACCGCCTGCGTAATGCATCCGATAGCAGACTCGAGCCGAACCCATGGAACGCAGCCAGACTCCGGAGATTCTACGCCTAGTGCCGAACTCAGTGTTCGTCTCCTTACCACCGCTCTTTTAATTATGTTCTCCCTTTTTTTCCTTTCTCGCTCTTTTTTCCCTTCTTCACACAAAGTATTAAATATAGTGCGGATGCTCGGATCACTCCGGCCGCACTATGTGTGTTCACCATACCTGGGGGCTTCCTATACGGAAGCTAAACATAATTACTTTTATGGCTTCCTGCCTATCACATATGCGTCCTTTTTCCATATGTGCCCTTTTCTTCACCATTATATGCATCGATATGACTTAAGATTTGGCCATGCTGGGTTGCCTGGCTCTTGTGTTTATGCCCTACGTTCCAGTTAATTCAGCTAGGGCATAAGGGGAGCACCTATGCGATTGTTACTGCCGGTTCAGCCGGATGTGTACCTCAGACTAGGTGAAGCCGAAAGCTAGCGTTCTTAAGGGAATATTCGGTCGGTGAACAAGAGATGTTTCTTTCGTTTATTACAACATGAATCCCCAGATGTTTTGTATCGTGCGTTTCTGTTTGCAGTTCGGACATTGCACATCGATGCATGCGTACCCAGGGAAAGGAACCCCTAACGGAACTATTCTCCCTGGAAGATGTTTCTTACTACCCATGTAATATAACATAACTAGTTGGGTACTTGTCTGTTTAAGCACTTATGACCCCTACGCCTGGTTTCCACGCATACCCCGGTTTTACATAACTGAGCGGGTATTTGGATACACCCCCGGACTGTCAGATCCGGGGGCTGAAGCGAAAAGGTCCGCCATGACAAAAGATTTTTAATCTGGCTAGGGACTACATATGTCCATTGAATTACATAGTCACTTGGACTGGCTATATTCTTCCTCTATACCATCCAACAGGCTATCTAGCTTGCAATCCTGTTGGGAATACTTTGTAGCCAACGCTACCTGGTCATACACCAGACTTACAGGAATCTCTTGCCCATTTGGCCCCGCCGGTCCGACTTTGGCCATATGGTTCGGGTCAATCTTGGTGTATCGCGTCTTCACCATGGCCCAGGCTTCCCTTGCACCTTGTCGGCAGGCTGATACCTTCCACAACCGGAAGCGCCGCCGTGCTCCTTGGAGCATATCCACGAGCTCCCCCATGCCTCCTGACAGGGCAGTGGATGGCCACAAGGCCTGGGCAATACCCTACATCACCTGCCGAGCTCGTTCATGCAGCTGTGAGAGATCTTGCAGTAAATCGCCTGTGAACCCGGGCATCTCCTCTTCAGGATGACCCTTCAGCATACCTACAGATATAAAATCTTTTAAAATGCTTCCTCGCCGAACTATACTGCAGTTTGTTTAGGCACTTACCATAAATGTCGCGACGAAGCCTCCTGTTCTCCTTCACGGAGTCCGCTAGCTGAGCTTGAACATCTGCTAATTCGACGCCCAGCCGAACGTTGGCATCTTGGAGATTGTTTTTCTCCTCCCTAACCTGCGTAAGCACACGCTCGCCAGCCCTTAGCTGTCTTTGGAGATGTGACTCAATATCTCTTATGATCTCCAGATTCTCCCCGGGATTGTCTGCAGAATTTTCTGTTAGACTTATAAAGCAAGCCAACTACTAACTGGTATATTTCCTTCAAATTTCTCTATTGAGACAAATGTTACCAGATGAGGCCTTCTGGGATTCCTCTAGTTTGGCAACGACGACCCTCAGCTGGGTCTTGCACTCCTCTAGCTCTTGAGACAAATGGGTATTCTTCTCTACAAGAACCTATGCATACAATGATCCTTAAATCAGTTGTTCCAATTGTTTCAAGTCTCAGGGGCTACTGCTATATATGCTTATCAAATTCTCTTACCCGTATATCTTTTGCATACTGGTCCGTTGCTCGGGCGAACCCATCTTGGGCAGCTCGGATGTATGCGTCTCCTGAATTGAAGGCATTGAATGCCTCTTCGGAAAAGATGCCATCACGAAATACGGCCCGTTAGCGCCGGTGATTCATGGCGCTCTCTACTTCCGAATTGGTGGCGGAGAGCCTATCCGCATCCTCTCTTGGAGGACAATTCGGCATCGGCCCCGCATTGGCCTCCTCTATTGAAGCCGGTTCTGGAATCCGGCTGCTGGAGGCGTGACCGGCAGGATCTCCGGATATAGTCCGGTGACTACTCTTTCTGCCAGGACACGATGGACGCTGTTACATTTCAAACATCATAATCAGAAAGCAGATTTTAACTATACCTCTGTGACGGTGTTTCGACCCTAACCGCCTTCCTCTTGAGCCTGCCTGGCCCGGATGCCCTTTGCTGACGAGCCCCCAGGGGCTCGGCGCCACATTCCGATGGATGTTTCTATAAAAATAAGATGTTTGTACATAAGGCATGGCATAAGGAAGGAATCTTCTTCAGAAAGCTGCAGCTTTGCTTACACGTGATGCAGGGAGCAGTCCGAGATAATCGGCGATGATAGCCACCAAGGTGCCGTCACGGCTTGCCTGATAAAATGTCCCGTCGACAAGCTCCACAGATATATCCGAATCTTCTCCAAGTCCGGGGTCGAAGGCCTGGTGTAACACCCCGGATGTAACTTTCCATATTTGTAACTCCAACTCTTGCCATTTTCGGCTATGTGTTATGATATTCCCTCCGTGGCCGGGTTTTTGTCTTTCGTTTTGCATTTTGTTCATGTCATGCATCTCATATCATGTCATCATGTGCATCTCATTTGCATATGTGTTCGTCTCATGCATCCGAGCATTTTCACCGTTGTCCGTTTTGCAATCCGACACTCCCACATGCACCAGCGCACCCCCTCTTGTCTCTTTTCGTGAGCGGGTGTTAAACATTCTCGGAATGGACCGAGTCTTGCCAAGTGGCCTTGGTACACCACCGGTAGACCACCTATCAAGTTTCGTTCCATTTGGAGGTCGTTTGATGCTCCAACGGTTAACCGGGTAACCGCAAAGGCCTTTTGTGTGTTGCAGCCCAACACCCTCCAAAAACAGCCCAATAACCCATCTAAGTCACTTCCATGCTCTCCGTCGTTGGATCATGATCGTGTGGGCGAAAACTGCTCCTCTCAATTGGTCCGAGACAGGTGAACGCCAACTTCTTGGCAACGACTTGATCACAAAAGCCGAAGAAATGTGCAAAGTCATTCGTGAGAATCTCAAGGCCGCGCAATCACGCCAGAAGAGCTATTATGATGACAAGCACCGTGATGTGGCTTTTGAAATCGAAGACCATGTCTACCTCCGCATCTCTCCAATGGAAGGCACTCGTCGCTTCGGCATCAAAGGGAAGCTTGCCCCTAGATACGTGGGTCCTTTCAAGATCATTGGCAAAAGATGCGATCTCGCCTATCAACTTGAGCTTCCGTCCAACTTTGCAAACGTAAACGATGTGGTTCACATGTCACAGCTTCGCAAGTGCTTCAAGACGCCTGAGCGCACCATCAACTTCAAAGAGATTGACCTCCAAGAAGATCTATCTTATCACGAGCACCCCGTTGCTATTCTTGAAGAAACCGAGCGCAAGACTCGCAACAAGTCAATCAAATTCCTGAAACTGAAGTGGTCACACCATTCCGACCGAGAAGCCACCTGGGAGCGCGAGGACCACCTCCGTTCCGAATATCCGGAGTTCTTTCAGTCCTAGATCTCGGGACGAGATCTTCTTGTAGTGGTGGAGTGTTGTAACACCCCAGATGTAACTTTCCATAATTGTAACTCCAACTCTTGCCATTTTCGGCTATGTGTTATGATATTCCCTCTGTGGCCGGGTTTTTGTCTTTCGTTTTGCATTTTTTTCATGTCATGCATCTCATATCATGTCATCATGTGCATCTCATTTGCATATGTGTTCATCTCATGCATCCGAGCATTTTCCCCGTTGTCTGTTTTGGAATCCGACACTCCCACATGCACCGGCGCACCCCCTCTTGTCTTTTTTCATGAGCAGATGTTAAACATTCTCGGAATGGACTGAGTCTTGCCAAGTGGCCTTGGTACAACACCGGTAGACCACCTGTCAAGTTTCGTTCCATTTGGAGGTCGTTTGATGCTCCAACGG
This sequence comes from Triticum aestivum, assembly GCF_018294505.1. Taxonomy (NCBI): domain Eukaryota; kingdom Viridiplantae; phylum Streptophyta; class Magnoliopsida; order Poales; family Poaceae; genus Triticum; species Triticum aestivum. The sequence goes on along the minus strand of NC_057810.1, from coordinate 560,131,489 downwards.
TTAACCGGGTAACCGCAAAGGCCTTTTGTGTGTTGCAGCCCAACACCCTCCAAAAACAGCCCAATAACCCATCTAAGTCACTTCCATGCTCTCCGTCGTCGGATCACGATCGTGTGGGCGAAAACCGCTCCTCAATTGGAGTCCCCTAGCTCCCTCTACCTATAAATATGTGCACCCCGTCCAAATCTCGCAGTCCAAAACCCTAGCCCCGCTCCCCTCGCGCCACCGGACGAAAAACTCACCGACGAACGTGTCCACCGCCCTCTCCGCCACCACATGTCGGCTCCTGGTTCACTGAGCCACGGTGCCCACTTCCCTGCGCCGCCGCGCGCCGGCCCGAGCCGTCCAGCCGACCGCCAGCACCAAGGTCGTGCCCCAGCTTCATTCCCTCTTCCTCGAGTTCTCTCTCTCTGTCGCTCAAACTCTCTCTGTTGTCTTTGTCCCGCAGGACGTCACAGATGCACGAGCTCGGTCCTCGCTCGCTCGCGCCTTCGTCTTCGACCCTCGTCGCCTCCGACCAACAGCAGGTCGACCGAAGCCGCGCCTGCCCTCACCTTGCTTCCTTCTCCTTCTCTGATCTCTCTCTCTCTTGCTGAATGCTCCCTCCCTGTCTTTCTTCCACAGGGAACTGACACCGCCCATGAGCTCCACCCGCACCGTCGTTGCACGGATCCGGCGCCGGCCAGCCGGATCCGCTCCATCTCCACCTCGCCGGCCTTCCCTGCATCCCGCTGTCGCTCGAGACCGCCGTGTGCCAAGTCCCCGCTGCCGCCGTCGTGCCCTGCTTCTGCCTCGCCCGCTCGTCTCTATTCGTGAGGGAAACGAGCGCCTCACCTGCGTTGACTTCTCATTGCGAGGCTCCTCCCGACCCCGTCCGCATCGCCAAGGCCCAGCAGCCGCATCCAGATCTGCCGGCCCGTGAACCCCTCTGCTCCAGTTGGCCTTTGGGCCTATGGTGAGCAGCCCAGCTCCCCAGCAGATTAGGCCCGATGCGTGTTTTTTTCCTCTGTTGCGATTTAGCTATTATCCCAGGATTTACAGAATTGCAGAAAAACCCTCATGCTTCATACATTTAATAACTCACAAACCATGCATCATATGTAAAAACTTCATATATGTAAAGTGCTTAGAATTTCATATAGTTTCATAATGTGCTATTTTCATCCATGTTTAAAATGTTTAAAATGTTGTTTGGTTAAATTTGCTCAAATGCCATGTTAAAATGATTTATTTCATAACTAAATAACCGTAGCTTCAATTTTAAGAAACTTTATATGTAAATGGGGTGAAAAAATGCCTAGTTTAACATGGTGCACTTTATTTTCCTGTTTAACAACATTAAAATATGTTTTAGGGCAGAACAGTATCAAATTTGAAATATGCATATGGGGATTTTCCGGAATTGTTGTTCGTTGTTCCAGCCTCATTTAAACTTGCCTAGATACGTAGTTTTATTATGCTTCACCTCTTGCCATGTTAATCAACATTTAATATTGTTGGGTACCTAAACGGGAGCTAACTAAATAGTTGAATGTGGTGTTTCGTCAATATGCAACTCGTTGCATATTGAGCTCCACTTAACTTGTAGTATTGTTTGTTGCACTTTGCCATGCCATGCCTCTTTAAACCGGACATGCATTATACGTGTTTGTGCATCATGCCATGTTTATGCTTGTGCATTTACCATGTTGTTTGTTTCTTTCCGATGTTGCTTCTTAGTTCCGGTAATGTTGCGATTGTGAGGATTCGTTCGACTACTCCTGTTCGTCTTCTTCATGGACTCGTTCTTCTTCCTAGCGGGATTTTAGGCAAGATGACCGTCACTTTGGATCTCACTACTATCATTGCTATGCTAGTTGCTTCGTTCTATCGCTATGCTGCGCTACCTATCACTTGTTCTTTAAGCCTCCCAAATTGCGATGTCAGCCTCTAACCTTTTCACCCTTCCTAGCAATCCATTGCTTGGCTATGTTACCGCTTTACTCAGCCCCTCTTATAGCGTTCTTAGTTGCAGGTGAAGTTGAAGATTGCTCCATGGTGGACAGGATTATGTTGGGATATCACAATATCTCTTATTCAATTAATGCATCTATATACTTGGCAAAGGGTGGAAGACTCGGCCTTATGCCTGGTGTTTTGTTCCAATCTTGCCGCCCTAGTTTCCGTCATACCGGTGTTATGTTCCTTGATTTTGCGTTCCTTACGCGGTTGGGTGATTTATGGGACCCCCTTGACAGTTCGCTTTGAATAAAACTCCTCCAGTAAGGCCCAACCTTGGTTTTACCATTTGACTACCTACCACCTATACCTTTTCCCTTGGGTTTTCGCGAGCCCGAGGGTCATCTTTATTTTAGCCCCCCCCCCCGGGGGGGGGGGGGCAGTGCTCCTCCGAGCGTTGGTCCGAACCGAGCCGCCTGCAGGGCCACCTCGGGGAAACTCGAAGTCTGGTTTTACTCATAGCCTGTCTCATCCGGTGTGCCCTGAGAATGAGATATGTGCAGCTCCTATCGGGATTTGTCGTCACAGTCGGGTGGTCTTGCTGGTCTTGTTTTACCATTGTCATAAAGTCATGTAAACCAGGATTCCGAGACTGATTGGATCTTCCTGGGAGAAGGAATATCCTTCGTTGACTGTGAGAGCTTGTGATGGGCTAAGTTGGGACACCCCTGCAGGGTATTATCTTTCGAAAGCCGTGCCCACGGTTATGTGGCAGACATGAATTTGTTAATGTACGGTTGTAGATAACTTGACACCAAATACGAATTAAAACGCATCAACTGTGTGTGTAGCTGTGATGGTCTCTTTTCGGCGGAGTCCGGGAAGTGAACACGGTTTTGGGTTATGTATGAACGTAAGTAGTTTCAGGATCACTTCTTGATCATTGCTAGCTTCACGACCGTACCGTTTGCTTCTCTTCTCGCTCTCATTTGTGTATGTTAGCCACCATATATGCTTAGCCGCTGCTGCAACCTCACCACTTTACCCCTTCCTTTCCCTTTAAGCTTTGCTAGTCTTGATACCCATGGTAATGGGATTGCTGAGTCCTCGTGGCTCACAGATTACTACAACAACAGTTGCAGGTGCAGGTATTGCGATGATCATGACACGAGAGCGATGTTTACTTGTTTTGGAGTTCTTCTTCTGCTTCTTCTTCAATCAGGGGATAGGTTCCAGGTCGGCAGCCCGGGCTAGCAGGGTGGATGTCGTTGAGTTTCTGTTTGTGTTTCATCCGTAGTCGGATGTTGCTCTTGTGTATGATGATGTTGTATTTGTGTGGCATTGTGTGCATCTTGTATGTATCCCCAACTATTATGTAATGGTATGATGTAATGATATCCACCTTGCAAAAGCGTCTCCAATATGTGCTTCTATCCTTGGTGGGACCTTCGAGTTCCTTTAGGACAGGGTCACATATTGGGCGTGACACCCGGCCAGGATCCTCTGGCTGCGAAGGAGGGTTGTTGAACTCTTTCACGGCCTGCCTCGGTTCCTGCTTAGAAATATCAAGGTAAATGATTGTGATGAAGGGCGCAAGAATGGATAGAGTTGAGTAAAGAGTAACGGCTGACCTAGCTTGGGGGGTTGTACATGGAAAATCCATCCCGCGGTTTGATGCGGAGGAACTCCTCTTCTTCTCCTTTATATAAATCGGACGGTATTCTTGCCAGAGCAGTGGCGGAGTCCGGACCTTTACGACCGCAGCGGGTGGCATCGTCTTCCCTGTTGAAATGCCACATGGGCTTCCCCCGATATTGAAGTGGCTGCACCCCCTGCATTACGCATATTGATATAACCTCGACTATTGTCAGTCCTGATTGGGCCAGTGTCTTTATCCTGCTCATCGGGAAGTGGACCTCTCTGGTATCTTCCTCCTGGGGGCTCTGAGGGCGCCAACTTCGGCGTTTCTTCAGCAGAGTGTTATTAAACTCAGGAAGGCCCGTCCGGACTGGGTCCGGAAGGGGAACGTCATCTACATAAAACCACTCTGAGGGCCAGTCTTCAGATGCCTTCTTTGGAGTGCCGGACGGGTATCCGGTCTGGGCGACGCGCCATATTTTGGCTCCGCCCACTTGATATATAGATTCCCCCTGATTGCAAGGGACAAGGCAGAATAACTTTTTCCATAACTCAAAGTGAGCCTCGCAGCCCAGGAATAATTCACAAAGGGCAACGTATCCTGCGATGTGCAGCACGGAGGCGGGAGTAAAGTTGTGCAACTGGAGGCCATAGAACTCCAGGAGCCCGTGAAGGAATGGGTGGATTAGAAACCCGACACCTCTTAGCAAGTATGGGATGAGGCATACCCGCTCCCCCTGAGATGGGTTAGGAGATCTCTCCGCTTGCGCCCCGCCATTGTAGGTGGCTAGTCTGGCTCAGACGAGGACCATGTACGCCGGTGGAAGAAACCCTTGGGTTTGCAACTCTAATAAACGGCTGTGGGGGATAGAACATTTTTCCCAATCACCTGGCTTAGAGCTACAGGAGCGAGAATAGGAGATGCGGCGACCGGCCATGATGGAATGGTTTCTTCCGGATGCACTCTGTTGAATGCTTGCTTAAGGGAAGAAGGTGAGATTTGGATCTGAGGATTCCCATCTCTTCAAATAGACGGTTTACCTGCAGGGTCGGGGTGGCAAATGTAAAAATGCTCCGGCTCCTCGTATTCGCCCGACACATGGAGATGGACATTATTGAAGCACAGAAGCCGAGGAGTGCGACATTGATGGGAAGTCAAACACTGTTTGCTACAACAAGTACTCTAGATTCAGAGATGGAGCCCGCCTTGCAATGCCGAAGACAAACTGTGCGCCGGACTCATCGTCATTGAAGCCTAGTTCAGGGGCTACTGAGGGAGTCCTGGATTAGGGGTATCCGGACAGCCGGACTATATACATTGGCTGGACTGTTGGATCGTGAAGATACAAGACTCAAGACTTCGTCCCGTGTCCGGATGGGACTCTCCTTTGCGTGGAAGACAAGCTCGGTGATCCGGATATTAGATCTCTTTCTTTGTAACCGACTCTGTGTAACCCTAGCCTCCTCCGGTGTCTATATAAACCGGAGGGTTTAGTCCGTAGGACAAGAACAATCATAATCATCATAGGCTAGCTTCTAGCGTTTAGCCTCTACGATCTTGTGGTAGATCTACTCTTGTAATACTCATATCATCAAGATCAATCAAGCAGGAAGTAGGGTTTTACCTCCATCGAGAGGGCCCGAACCTGGGTAAAACATCGTGTCCCCTGCCTCCTATTACCATTAGCCTTAGACGCACAGATTGGGACCCCCTACCCGAGATCCGCCGGTTTTGACACCGACAGTTGGCCCCACATGTCAATGGAACAGAATTTAATTTAATTAGTATTTTAGTTAAATAGCTAGGTGGAGCCCAGTGTCATTGACACGTGTTTTAATTGGACTAGTTAGTTAGCATTGCGGGCCCACGCGTTAGTGCCTGTTAGCAACCTAATTATTCCCTCACCTAAGTCACCTGGGGCCCGCATGGCAGTGGGACAGCTGGCGTTGAAAAGAGCTACGTGCGCTGGCGTAGCTCCGGCGACCCATACGAGCGATGGTGGCACATGGGGAAAGTGCTCCTGGCCATCATTTGGCCCGGGAGAGGGCTCTTTCGAGCACGGGCGGCGAGCCGCATTTGTAGACTGGACGAGCACGAGCTGACGGGGCCAGCAACGACAAGTACGTCGAGGGCCGAGCGGCGGTGTCTATGAGCGTGCTCGATTTTGAGTCTACAAGGCACGGAGAGAAGATCCGGCGGGCAATACGGGTACCTACAGCGATGCTGAGGATAGTGACGCGCCCAAATGCAAGCTACGACGACTCTAGCTATCGCAGCAGCGAGCTCTAGCAACTACAATGCGACGGCTTTGGTGATACGCCTCCAACGTATGTATAATTTTTTATTGTTCCATGCTATTATATTATCCATCTTGGATGTTTTTATGCATTTATATGCTATTTTATATGATTTTTGGGACTAACCTATTAACCTAGAGCCCAGTGCCAGTTTCTATTTTTTCCTTGTTTTTGAGTTTTACACAAAAGGAATACCAAACGGAGTCCAATTGACCTGCCAATTTACGTAGATTTTTTATGGACTAGAAGAAGCCCCCGAAGCAAAAGAGTTGGGCCAGAAGAGTCCCGAGTCATCCACGAGGGTGGAGGGCATGCCCTACCCCCTGGGTGCGCCCCCTACCTCGTGGATGACTTGGAGAGCCCCTTGACGTGAAACCGATGCCAAAAATTCCTATAAATACAGGGACCCCCAAAGAGAAACCTAGATCGGGAGTTCCGCCGCTGCAAGCCTCTATAGCCACGAAAAATCAATCGGGACCCTATCTTGGCACCCTGCCGGAGGGGGGATCCATCACCGGTGGCCATCTTCATCATCCCGGTGCTCTCCATGACGAGGAGGGAGTAGTTCACCCTTGGGGCTAAGGGTATGTGCCAGTAGCTATGTGTTTCATCTCTCTCTCTCTCTCGTGTTCTTGACTTGGCACGATCTTGATGTACCGCGAGCTTTGCTATTATAGTTGGATCTTATGATGCTTCTCCCCCTCTACCTTCTTGTAATGGATTGAGTTTTCCCTTTGAAGTTATCTTATCAGATTGAGTCTTTAAGGATTTGAGAAAACTTGATGTATGTCTAGCATGTGCTTATCTGTGGTGACAATGGGATATTCACGTGATTCACTTGATGTATGTTTTGGTGATCAACTCGCGGGTTCAGTGACCTTGTGAACTTATGCATAGGGTTTGGCACACGTTTTCATCTTGACTCTCCGGTAGAAACTTTGGGGCACTCTATGAACTTCTTTGTGTTGGTTTGAATAGATGAATCTGAGATTGTGTGATGCATATCGTATAATCAAACCCGCAGATACTTGAGGTGACATTGGAGTATCTAGGTGACATTAGGGTTTTGGTTGATGTGTGTCTTAAGGTGTTATTTTATTACGAACTCAAGGGTTGTTTGTGACACTTATAGTAATAGCCCAATGGATTGATCGGAAAGAATAACTTTGAGGTGGTTTCGTACCCTACAATAATCTCTTCGTTTGTTGAAAGCACAAGTGCTCCCTGGGTGATTTTTGTAATTAATGTCAACATATCTCTTATTGGACTAATACTTTCATTATATTTTAGATAAGCCCAACAGTGTGGAGTGGCATGGACAAGAGGATGTGGAACCCCTTCAAGATGCTAAGGACAAAGGATTGGCTCAAGCTCAAAGCTCAGGACTCTACATTTTCTATTTTCAGTGATCCAAGATCACATTGAGTCCATAGGAAAGCCAATACTATTAAAAGGGGATGAGGTGTTGCTTAATGGCCTCCTTGCTCAAAGTGCTTAGTGATATGCTCCAAAGCCCTCTGCCACTGTCTCATATCCACATATGTCCCAAATCAAAAGTCAAACTCGGCCCCACCAATTTGATCCAGCCGGCGCCACCGAGTTCATTTGACATAGCCACTGCCAGAAACCCTAATCAGTTCGGTCACACCGATGGGATCTCGGTCTCACCGAGATGGGCTTGCAATCTCTCTGTTGTCTATTGCAACATTTTCGGTCCCATCGAGAAGATGTAATCGGTCACACCGAGTTTGCTTGACCAACTCTCTATTTTACTTATTACCAAATCGGTCTCACCGAGTTGTGTAATCGGTTAAACCGAGATGAGATTTTACCCTAACCCTTGCACATCGGTCCCACCGAGTTGATCATATCGGTCCCACGAAATTGCCTAACGGTCACATATGTACTGAATCGGTCCGCCCGAGTTTTCTGATTCGGTCCCACCAAGTTTGGTATAATGTGTGTAACGGATAGATTTTGTGTGGAGGCTATATATACCCCTCCACCCTCTTCTCATTCATGAGGAAAGCCATCAGATCGTGCCTACACTTCCACTACCCATTTTCTGAGAGAGAGCCACCTACTCATGTGTTGAGACTAAGATATACCAATCCAACCATATGAATCTTGATCTCTAGCCTTCCCCAAGTTGCTTTCCACTCAAATCATGTTTCCACCAAATCCAATCCTATGAGAGTGAGTTGAGTGTTAGGGATACTATCATTTGAAGCACAAGAGCAAGGAGTTCATCATCAACACACCATCTATTACCTTTTGGAGAGTGGTGTCTCCTAGATTGGTTAGGTGTCACTTGGGAGCCTCCAACAAGATTATGGAGTGAACCAAGGAGTTTGTAAGGGCAAGGAGAACGCCTACTTCGTGAAGATCTACCCTAGTGAGGCAAGTCCTTCGTGGGTGATGTCCATGGTGGGATAGACAAGGTTGCTTCTTCGTGGACCCTTCGTGGGTGGAGCCCTCCGTGGACTCGCACAGCCGTCACCCTTCGTGGGTTGAAGTCTCCATCAACGTGGATGTACGATAGCACCACCAATCGGAACCACGACAAAAACATCCATGTCTCCAATTGCGTTTGCACACTCCAATCCCATTCCTTTACTTTCTTGCAAGTTGCATGCTTTACTTTCCGCTGCTCATATACTCTTTGCATGCTTGCTTGATATGTATTGTGAATGGTTAAACTTATGCTAAATCTCCACCTAAACTTGAGAAACTTATAAACTGCCAACTTTGTTTATTGAGTGTCTAATCATCCCCCCTAGACACCTCTTCTCGATCCTTTCAATTGGTATCAGAGCTTTGGTATCCATTGCTTTGGTTTAAACACCATTGGAGGAAGATGGATGAGTCTACTTTGGGGAGTCTTAGACATAAAGTGCCTATACTTGATGGAGAGTACTTTCATGAGTGGAAAAATGAGATGCTTGTGATTTTCAATGAATATCATTTGAACAAGTACATTACTAGCCCTTGTGTACCTCATGTTGATCCTATGCATCCTACCCTTGATGAGTCAATTGACATGATTCGCAATCTTAGAACTGTTAATCTTATCACTAGAGGTTTTCCTAGAAACATGATAGGTTGCTTGCCTACTCTTAAGTGTACCTACACTATATGGAAATTTCTTGAGGAACGATTTCCAAATTATTCCTTGCAAAATCTAGATGAGGTTCTTCATAAGTCTATTGCCTTGAGTAAGATGAATTCCAATGATCCTAAGTTTGGTGATCGTCTATTTGAGCTTACAAATCTTATGCGTGCCAAAGGAGTTGTTGGAATTATTAGCAATATTATTTCTGAAGCTATTAGAATTCATAAACAAGATCATTGTCAAACTCATTTATCTAATGAATCACCCTCTCTAGGAATTGATCCACCACATGACGATGTTGGACATGGATACTATGATGAGGATGATGATAGTGACTTTGATCTTGATGATGCAATGAGACACTTTGGTCTTATGGCAAATCTCCGGGGATACATGGCAGGAGGGAAAAAATGGGTCCTTCATAGTGGATGTACCGATCATATGACCGGAGATAAAGACATGTTTCGTGAGCTTGCTGAAAACGACAACCCTCAAAAGTATGTCACTTTTGGTGATAACTCAAAGGGTAAGGTGGTTGGTCTTGGTAAGGTGGCCATCTCACATGATAGCTCCATACAAAATGTCATGCTCGTTGAATCTCTTGGCTATAATCTGCTTCCTGTTTCTAGACTAGCTGACTTTGGCTTCAGTGTTCTATTTACCAAAGTAGATTGCCAAGTGTTTCGTAGAGATAATAATAAAATGGTCTTTACCGGTATACGCAAAGGTGATCTTTACATTGTTGATTTCACTAAAAAAGGCTCAACCTAGAACTTGCTTAATTGCTAAATCCTCTAAAGGTTGGTTGTGGCATAGATGTTAGGTCATGTGGGCATACGAAATCTTGACAAGCTTATTAAAGGAGATCATATCCTTGGTGTTAAAGATGTCATATTTGATAAGGATGGACTTTGCAGCGCTTGTCAAGCAGGTAAACAGGTTGGAGGAAGCCACCCCGTGAAGAACATCATGACCACAAGAAGGCCGCTCGAGATGCTTCACATGGATCTCTTCGGTCCTAACGCTTACAAAAGTCTTGGTGGAAACTCATTTGGTCTAGTTATAGTTGATGATTTTTCAAGATTTACATGGGTGTTCTTTCTCAATGATAAATCGCAGGTCCAAAAGATCTTCAAAAACTTTGCTAGGAAGGCCCAGAATCAGTTTGAAGTGAAGATCAAGAAGGTTCGCAGCGACAACGGAACGGAGTTCAAGAACACAAATGTGGACACCTTTATTGATGAAGAAGGGATTTCACATGAGTTCTCGACTATGTACACACCTCAACAAAATGGAGTTGTTTAGAGGAAGAACCGGATGCTCATCAAAATGGCACGAACGATGCTTGATGAGTAGAAGATGCCAAAGCACTTTTGGCCAGAAGCGGTTGAGACAGCTTGTCATGCGACAAATCGCTTGTATCTTCACAAGCTACTCGGCAAGACGACATACGAGCTCCTCACCGGTAACAAACCCCAAGTTGGATACTTTCGAGTATTCGGCTCAAAGTGCTACATTCTTGATAAACATCATCGTTCTAAATTTGCTCCTAAATCTCATGAAGGTTTCCTACTTGGTTATGGCTGAAAGGATCGATATAGTTGACTAGAGGGGGGTGAATAGGCAACTAACAATTTTTAGCTTTTCTTTACCAAATTAAACTTTGCATCCAAGTAGGTTGTCTAGATATGCAACTAGGTGAACAACCTATATGATGCAACAACAACAAGCACGCAAGCAAGCAAGAGGTATAACACAAGTAAGCTTGCAAAAGTAAAGGCGCGAGATAACCAAGAGTGGAGCCGGTGGAGACGAGGATGTGTTACCAAAGTTCCTTCCTTTTGAGGGGAAGTACGTCTCCGTTAGAGCGGTGTGGAGGCACAATGCTCCCCAAGAAGCCACTAGGGCCATCGTATTCTCCTCACGCCCTCACACAATGCGAGATGCCGTGATTCCACTATTGGTGCCCTTGAAGGCGGCGACCGAACCTTTACAAACAAGGTTGGGGAAATCTCCACAACTTAATTGGAGGCTCCCAATGACACCACGAAGCTTCACCACAATGGACTATGGCTCCGAGGTGACCTCAACCGTCTAGGGTGCTCAAACACCCAAGAGTAACAAGATCCGCTAGGGATTAGTGGGGGGAATCAAATTTCTCTTGGTGGAAGTGTAGATCAGGGCCTTCTCAACCAATCCCGAGCAAATCAACAAGTTTGATTGGCTAGGGAGAGAGATCGGGTGAAAATGGAGCTTGGAGCAACAATGGAGCTTAGGGATGGAAGAGGTAAGTCTTCTAGGAGAAGAAGACCCCTTTATATAGTGGGGGAACAAATCCAACCGTTACCCACCACTCAGCCCGCGACCCGCGGTACTACCACACCACAGGAGCGGTACTACCGCACGGGCCTGCGGTACTACCGCGGCGGACCACGGTACTACCGTGGGCGCGGCAAAGCCTGGACATGAACAGATGAGCACAGATAGGGCGTAGTAGAACCACAGGCGCGGTACTACCGCGACCCTGTGCGGTACTACCATAGGGCAGCCATAGTCCAGGCACGGTAGGCACATATGTAAAAAATTACATCCGTGTCTACCTCCGTTCAGATTTTATCGGTGCAAAAATCCGACACAGTACTACCACGAATAGGGGTGCGGTACTATCGTGAAGGGTGCGGATGTAAAAAATTACATCCGCCCCTACCTCCGCTCCTGTTGCTGCACTTCGCCAGGCGACACGGTACTACCGCGCCGCAGCATGGTACTACCACGTAGGGCGCGGATATAAAAAATTACATCCGCCCCGACTACCGCTTGAGCAGCAGCGCCAGGCCAGACCTCACGGTACTACCGCTTAGGAGGAGCGGTACTACCGTGGAAGCCCATGGTACTACTGTGCCGGAGCCCGATACTACCGCTGGCTCCTGCGGTAGTACCGCTCAGAGGAGCAGTACTACCGCCAACCTGAGAAGAGCAACTCGGAGTCCTTCATTTCGCAGAGACAAGGTGAGACGGAGGAGAACTCCAAAGAGCCAAAGGAAAGGTGGTGCAAAAGGGACGTGTACATGAGATTCCACCCAAACCTTTCCAAAGCGGACCCCCTCTTAATAGTATGGATTTCCTACGACTCAACTCCACCGAAAAGAACCGTAGAGAAACGTCGTCTTCAATAATCTTCGAGGGGCAACAAATCGTCTTGTGTTTAGTCATGATATATCTGAAAATCTCAATACACACGATTAGTCCGCAAAAGCATTGTCATCAATCACCAAAACTACTAAGGGACAAGGATGCCCTTAGAATGGCTCAAACTCTCACACTTACCATGTCTACAACAATTTCACCCGAAAGGTTGAGGAGACGGTAGAGGTGAAGTTTGATGAATCTAACGGCTTGCAAGTAGAGCAATTGCCAATTGATGTAGGAGATAAAGATCCTTCGGAAGCAATCCAAGACTTGTCTATTGGCAAGGTTCGTCCAACGAAGGTGAAGGAGAGTACCTCGTCCGTCCAAGTGGAAGCTTCTACCTCACGACAAGGTGAACCAAGAGTTGATATGGAAGCATCCTCAATTGGGACACACCAAGATGAAGAAAATGAGGAATTACACCAAGATGAAGCACATCAACCTCCTCCACCATGACAAGAGAACGACAACGTCAACCATGATGAAGGCCAAGAAGAAGAACGAGATGATGAAGAAGATGTTCCACCCCGATCAAAGCAAAAGCTCTCACGAGTTCGAGCAAGAGTTGCTAGAGACCATCCCGTCCAGCAAATCTACAATGATATCCAAACTGGGAGAATCACTCACTCTAAATCTCGTTTGGCTAATTTTTGTGAACATTATTCATTCATCTCTAGCATTGAACCCATGAAGGTTGAAGAAGCATTGGACGATCCGGATTGGATAAACACCATGCACGAAGAACTACACAACTTTGAGAGAAACCAACTATGGACATTGGTCGTGAAGCCCGACAACAACCACAACATCATCGGTACCAAATGGGTGTTTCACAACAAGCAAGATGAAGATGGACAAGTAGTTCACAACAAAGCACGTCTCGTTGCCCAAGGCTACACTCAAGTCAAAGGTATGGACTATGGTGAGACATATGCCCCCGTTGCTAGACTTGAGTCCATTCACATCTTACTTGCCTATGCTAATCACCATGGTATCACTTTATACCAAATGGACATTAAAAGTGCTTTTCTAAATGGTAAAATTGAGGAGGAAGTTCATGTTAAACAACCTCCCGGCTTTGTTAATCCCAAGAAACCTAATCATGTTTACAAACTTCACAAAGCTCTTTATGGTCTTAAACAAGCTCCTAGAGCATGGTATAAATGCTTGACCAAGTTCCTTATTGAAAAAGGCTTTGAGATTGGAAAAATTGATTCTACTCTTTTCACTAAAAGGGTTAATGGAGAATTATTTGTATGCCAAATTTATGTTGATGATATTATATTTGGATCAACTAACCCTCATTTTAGTGAGAAGTTTGGGAAGCTTATGTCGGAGAAGTTTGAGATGTCTATGATGAGTGAACTCAAGTTCTTTCTTGGTTTGCATATCAAGCAAACTAAGGAAGGCACCTTTGTCTCTCAAACGAAGTACACCAAAGACTTGTTCAAGAAGTTAAATATGCAAGAATGCAAAGGTATGAGTACACCCATGCCTACTAGTGGACATCTTGACTTGACCAAAGATGGTGAACCTGTTGATCAAAAGGTTTATCGCTCTATGATTGGTTCATTATTATATCTATGTGCCTCTCGTCCCGATATCATGCTAAGTGTGTGCATGTGTGCACGATATCAAGCGGCCCCTAAAGAATGTCATCTTAAGGCCGTGAAAAGGATAGTGAGATACTTAATTCATACACCAAACTTTGGCATTTGGTATCCAAACAGGGTCTCTTTTAATCTTGTTGGGTACTCCGATTCAGACTATGCCGGACACAAGGTTGATAGAAAGTCCACTTTGGGTACTTGTCAATTTCTTGGTAGATCTCTTGTGTTTTGGTCCTCCAAGAAACAAAACACGGTATCATTATCCACCGCCAAAGCGGAATACATCGCCGCTGGTTCATGTTGTGCTCAATTACTTTGGATGACCCAAGCTCTTAAAGATTATGGGATATATGTGAAACATGTTCCTTTGCTTTGTGACAATGAGTGCTATTAAGATTGCTCACAATCCCGTGCAACACTCTCGAGCTAAGCACATTGAAGTTCGTCATCATTTCATTTGAGATCATGTTGTTAAGGGTGATATTAACCTTAAGCATGTTCGCACCGGCAAGCAATTGGCGGATATATTCACTAAACCACTTGATGAGAAAGTGTTTTGCGGGTTGAGAGGCTAATTGAACATCATTGATGCCTCAAACTTGGAGTAGGAACTCCATTTGGATACATGCAAGACATGAGCCTATGACTAATCCTTGATATTTCTCTTATGATGATAATCATATGTATTGGATACTTTTTCACCCTTGCATGTTGTCTAACCCATGTAGGTACTTGGATGGATCTAAATCTATGAGATTGCAACTCATTCACATCTTGGGCAATCTCTACATCACCAAGTCTCTACTTTACGGTGGTTGAAGACAAGGAAGCATGAAACCCTTCAAATATATCCTTTGACAAATTCCTATATCAAATTTCATGATTGTCATTTTGGTACACAAGTGCTTTTCCTTGCAAATCTAATCCATGTAGGTAGATGAACTCCAGTTACAAGTGGTGCTCCAAATGAACTACATCAACATTGAGCATCCCACACAAGTTCAACTACATGATCAAGTTCAACACCACCACCCAAGGTATGTTATTCCATCTTAGAGAAGCTTTACCCCAAGTCATGGGTCAAAGCATCTCAACAAGATGAGAATACATCAAAGTGCTTAAATGAAAAATGGCAACCCCATTTTGAGCTTAAACTATGAGTATGACCTATGATCAAGTGTCCTCACTTGACTCCTAAGTCAATATACTCTAACGTAGGTGACCTTGTCGCCGACCAATTCTAGATGAAGTTCTCTAGTATTTTCTTTCTTGCACTCTGTCTCATGCATATTTGTTCCCCTTTCAAAAAAAACTTTATCTAAATTTCTTCTCTTTTATTTCTGTTCTGCATTTCTCTGCATCCAATTCATTGCAAATCCTTCAGTTAATTCATTGCAAATCCTTGTGAGATCATTCTTGCCTACTGAGCTGAGGTGACTAGTGTTTTCTCTGTGATGAACTCGGATAAACCGATTTGCCTCTTTCGGTCAAACCAAAATTTTGCGGTGCCACCGAAGGAACCAACTCGGTTTAGCCGACTTCAATACTGAGAAATCACTCTGTCACATGAATTCTGCACACTTTGTTCCAGCTCCACTCGATGATTCTTATCCTCTACCAACATCATATTCCATGTGCTGCTTTGCTCTGTGACTCAAGGACCAAACCTATTTTGACTCACACTCCAGAAGACCCTTCTTGGAAATTGATGCCAACGGGGGAGAGAGAGTTCACATCAAAGCTTAATTACTCCATCAGAGGGAGAGAGCAACAGGGGGAGATAAACATTCTTTTCAGAAGAAAAACTGTTGGAAATATGCCCTAGAGGCAATAATAAAAGCATTATTATTATATTTCTTTATTCATGATAATTGTCTTTATTCATGCTATAATTGTATTATCCGGAAATCGTAATACATGTGTGAATAACAGACACCAACATGTCCCTAGTAAGCCTCTAGTTGACTAGCTCGTTGATCAATAGATAGTCATGGTTTCCTAGCTATGGACATTGGATGTCATTGATAACGGGATCACATCATTAGGAGAATGATGTGATGGACAAGACCCAATCCTAAGCATAGCGTGAGATCGTGTAGTTCGTTTGCTAGAGCTTTTCCAATGTCAAGTATCTTTTCCTTTGACCATGAGATCGTGTAACTCCCGGATACCGTAGGAGTGCTTTGGGTGTACCAAACGTCAAAACTAGTTGACTATAAAGGTGCACTACAGGTATCTCTGAAAGTGTCTGTTGGGTTGACACAGATCAAGACTGGGATTTGTCACTCCGTATGACGGAGAGGTATCACTGGGCCCACTCGGTAATGCATCATCATAATGAGCTCAAAGTGACCAAGTGTCTGGTCACGGGATCATGCATTACGGTACGAGTAAAGTGACTTGCCGGTAACAAGATTGAACGAGGTATTGGGATACCGACGATCGAATCTCGGGCAAGTAACATACCAATTGACAAAGGGAATTGCATACGGGGTTGCTTGAATCCTCGATATCGTGGTTCATCCGATGAGATCATCGTGGAGCATGTGGGAGCCAACATGGGTATCCAGATCCCGCTGTTGGTTATTAACCGGAGAGCGATCTCGGTCATGTCTACACGTCTCCCGAACCCGTAGGGTCTACACACTTAAGGTTCGGTGACGCTAGGGTTGTAGGGATATGTATGTGCAGTAACCCGAATGTTGTTCGGAGTCCCGGATGAGATCCCGGACGTCACGGGGAGTTCCGAAATGGTCCGGAGGTAAAGAATTATATATAGGAAGTACTATTTCGGCCATCGGGACAAGTTTCGGGGTTATCGGTATTGTACCGGGACCACCGGAAGGGTCCCGGGGGTCCACCGGGTGGGGCCACCTGTCCCGGGGGGGGGGGGCACATGGGCTGTAGGGGGTGCTCCTTGGCCTGCATGGGCCAAGGGCACCAGCCCCAAGAGGCCCATGTGCCTAGGGTTACAAGGGGAAAGAGTCCTAGGAGGGGAAGGCACCTCCTAGGTGCCTTGGGGAGGAGGGATTCCTCCCCCTTGGCCGCACCCCCCTAGGAGATTGGATCTCCTAGGGCCGGCGCCCCCCCCCCCCTTGGCCCTCGTATATATAGTGAGGGAAGGAGGGCTTTTCTCTCACACTTTTGGTTGCCTCCTTCTCCCTCTCCAACACCTCCTCCTCCTCCATAGCGCTTGGCGAAGCCCTGACAGAGTACTGCAGCTCCATCATCACCACGCCGTCGTGTTGCTGCTGGTGCCATCTCCCTCAACCTCTCCTTCCCCCTTGCTGGATCAAGAAGAAGGAGACGTGGCTGTTCCGTACGTGTGTTGAACGCGGAGGTGCCGTCCGTTCGGTGCTAGGATCTTCGGTGATTCGAATCACGTCGAGTACGACTCCCTCATCCACGTTCTTTGAACGCTTCCGCTCGCGATCTACAAGTTACGTAGATGCATCTAATCACTCGTTGCTAGATGAACTCATAGATGGATCTTGGTGAAACCATAGGAAATTTTTTTGTTTTCTGCAACGTTCCCCAACAGTAGCATCATGAGCTAGGTCTATGCGTAGTTCTCTTGCACGAGTAGAACACAATTTGTTGTGGGTGTTGATGTTGTCAACTTTCTTGCCGCTACTAGTCTTATCTTGCTTCAACGGTATTGTGGGATGAAGCGGCCCGGACCAACCTTACACGTACGCTTACGTGAGACCGGTTCCACCGACTAACATGCACAAGTTGCATAAGGTGGCTGGCGGGTGTTTGTCTCTCCTACTTTAGTTGGAGCGGATTCGATGAAAAGGGTCCTTATGAAGGGTAAATAGAAGTTGACAAATCACGTTGTGGCTTTCACGTAGGTAAGAAAACGTTCTTGCTAGAACCCTACTTCAGCCACGTAAAACTTGCAAACAACAATTAGAGGACGTCTAACTTGTTTTTTCAGCAAGTGCTTTGTGATATGATATGGCCAAAGTTGTGATGAATGATGAATGATCTATATGTGATGTATGAGATGTTCGTACTATTGTAATAGGAATCACGACTTGCATGTCGATGAGTATGACAACCGGCTGGAGCCATAGGAGTTGTCTATATTTTTTGTATGACCTGCGTGTCATTGAGAAACGCCATGTAAGTTACTTTACTTTATTGCTAAACGCGTTAGCCATAGTAGTAGTAGTAATAGTTGGCGAGCAACTTCATGGAGACACAATGATGGAGATCATGATGATGGAGATCATGGTGTCATGCCGGTGACAAGATGATCATGGAGCCCCAAGATGGAGATCAAAGGAGCTGTGTGATATTGGCCATATCATGTCACTATTATTATTTGATTGCATGTGATGTTTATCATATTTTTCATCTTGTTTGCTTAGAACGATGGTAGTAAATAAGATGATCCCTCACAACAATTTCAAGAAGTGTTCTCCCCTAACTGTGCACCGTTGCTAAAGTTCGTCCTTTCGAAGCACCACGTGATGATCGGGTGTGATAGATCCTTACGTTCACATACAACGGGTGTAAGACAGTTTTACACATGCAAAACACTTAGGGTTAACTTGACGAGCCTAGCACGTGCATAGACATGGCCTCGGAACACAGAAGACCGAAAGGTCGAGCATGAGTCGTATAGAAGATACGATCAACATGAAGATGTTCACCGACGTTGACTAGTCCGTCTCACGTGATGATCGGACACGGCCTAGTTAACTCGGATCATGTTATACTTAGATGACTAGAAGAGGGATGTCTATCTAAGTGGGAGTTCATTGAATAATTTGATTAGATGAACTTAATTATCATGAACTTAGTCTAAAATCTTTACGATATGTCTTGTAGATCAAATGGCCAACGTAGTCCTCAACTTCAACGCGTTCCTAGAGAAAACCAAGCTGAAAGACGATGGCAGCAACTATACGGACTGGGTCCAGAACCTGAGGATCATCCTCATAGCTGCCAAGAAAGATTATGTCCTACAAGCACCGCTGGGTGACGCACATGTTCTCCCTGCAGAACAAGACGTTATGAACGCTTGGCAGGCACGTACCGATGACTAGTCCCTCGTTCAGTGCGGCATGCTTTACAGCCTAGAGCCGGGGCTCCAAAAGCGTTTTGAGAGACATGGAGCATATGAGATGTTCGAAGAGCTGAAAATGGTTTTCCAAGCTCATGCCCGGGTCGAGAGATATGAAGTCTCCGAAAAATTCTTCAGCTGTAAGATGGAGGAAAATAGTTCTGTCAGTGAGCACATACTCACTATGTCTGGATTACATAACCGCTTGACTCAGCTGGGAGTTAATCTCCCGGATGATGCGGTCATTGACAGAATCCTCCAGTCGCTTCCACCAAGCTACAAGAGCTTTGTGATGAACTTCAATATGCGGGGGATGGAAAAGACCATTCCTGAAGTATTTGCTATGTTGAAATCAGCAGAGGTAGAAGTCAAGAAGGAACATCAAGTGTTGATGGTCAATAAAACCACTAAGTTCAAGAAGGGCAAGGGTAAAAAGAACTTCAAGAAGGACGGCAAGGTAGTTGCCGCGCCCAGCAAGCAAGCTGCCGGGAAGAAGCCAAAGAATGGACCCAAGCCCGAGACTGAGTGCTTTTATTGCAAGGGAAGTGGTCACTGGAAGCGGAATTGCCCCAAATACTTAGTGGACAAGAAGGCCGGCAACACCAAAGGTATATTTGATATACATGTAATTGATGTGTACCTTACCAGTACTCGTAGTGACTCCTGGGTATTTGATACCGGTGCTGTTGCTCATATTTGTAACTCACAGCAGGAGCTGCGGAATAAACGGAGACTGGCGAAGGATGAGGTGACGATGCGCGTCGGGAATGGTTCCAAGGTCGATGTGATCGCCATCGGCACGCTACCTCTACATTTACCTACGGGATTAGTTTTGAACCTTAATAATTGTTATTTAGTGCCAAGTTTGAGCATGAACATTGTATCAGGATCTCGTTTAATTCGAGATGGCTACTCATTTAAATCCGAGAATAATGGTTGTTCTATTTATATGAGAGATATGTTTTATGGTCATGCTCCGATGGTAAATGGTTTATTCTTTATGAATCTCGAG
Organism: Triticum aestivum; assembly: GCF_018294505.1. NCBI lineage: Eukaryota > Viridiplantae > Streptophyta > Magnoliopsida > Poales > Poaceae > Triticum > Triticum aestivum. Next base: position 560,111,618 of record NC_057810.1, on the reverse strand, counting down.
CGTAATGCTACACATATTCATAGTGTAAGTACCAAAAGATGTAAGATTGATAATGATAGTCCCACATACTTGTGGCACTGCCGCCTTGGTCACATAGGCGTCAAACGCATGAAGAAGCTCCATGCTGATGGACTTTTAGAGTCTCTTGATTATGAATCATTTGACATGTGCGAACCATGCCTCATGGGTAAAATGACCAAGACTCCGTTCGCAAGAACAATGGACCGAGCAACCAACTTATTGGAAATCATACATACTGATGTGTGCGGTCCAACGAGTGTTGAGGCTCGCGGTGGCTATCGTTATGTTCTCACCCTCACTGATGACTTGAGTAGATATGGGTATGTCTATTTAATGAAACACAAGTCTGAAACCTTTGAAAAGTTCAAGGAATTTCAGAGTGAGGTTGAGAATCAACGTGACAGGAAAATCAAGTTCCTACGATCAGATCGAGGAGGAGAATACTTGAGTCACGAGTTTGGCACACACTTAAGAAAATGTGGAATAGTTTCACAACTCACGCCGCCTGGAACACCTCAGCGTAATGGTGTGTCCGAACGTCGTAATCGCACTCTATTAGATATGGTGCGATCTATGATGTCTCTTGCCGATTTACCGCTATCCTTTTGGGGGTATGCTTTAGAGACTGTCGCATTCACTTTAAATAGGGCTCCGTCGAAATCCGTTGAGACGACACCGTTTGAATTATGGTTTGGTAAGAAACCTAAGTTGTCGTTTCTAAAAGTTTGGGGATGTGATGCTTATGTCAGGAAACTTCAACCTGAAAAGCTCGAACCTAAATCGGAAAAATGCGTCTTCATAGGATACCCTAAAGAAACTATTGGGTATATCTTCTACCTCATATCCGAAGGCAAGTTCTTTGTTGCCAAGAATGGGTCCTTTCTAGAGGAAGAGTTTCTCTCGAAAGAAGTTAGTGGGAGGAAAGTAGAGCTTGATGAAGTATTACCTCTTGAACCGGAAAATGGCACAACTCAAGAAAATGTTCCTGAGGTGCCTGCACCGACTAGAGAGGAAGTTAATGATGATGATCAAGATACTTCTGATCAAGCTCCTACTGAAATTCGAAGGTCCACAAGGACACGTTCCGCACCAGAGTGGTACGGCAACCCTGTCTTGGAAATCATGTTGTTAGACAACGGTGAACCTTCGAACTATGAAGAAGCGATGGCGGGCCCGGATTCCGACAAATGGCTAGAAGCCATGAAATCCGAGATAGGATCCATGTATGAAAACGAAGTATGGACTTTGACTGACTTGCCCGTTGAACGGGGAGCCATAGAAAATAAATGGATCTTTAAGAAGAAGACAGACGCGGATGGTAATGTGACCATCTATAAAGCTCTACTTGTCGCTAAGGGTTATCGACAAGTTCAAGGGGTTGACTACGATGAGACTTTCTCACCGGTAGCGAAGCTGAAGTCCGTCCGAATCATGTTAGCAATTGCCGCATTTTATGATTATGAAATTTGGCAAATGGACGTCAAAACGGCATTCCTTAATGGTTTCCTTAAGGAAGAATTGTATATGATGCAGCCGGAAGGTTTTGTCGATCCTAAGAATGCTGACAAGGTGTGCAAGCTCCAACGCTCGATTTATGGGCTGGTGCAAGCATCTCGGAGTTGGAACATTCGTTTTGATGAGATGATCAAAGCGTTTGGGTTTACACAGACTTATGGAGAAGCCTGTGTTTACAAGAAAGTGAGTGGGAGCTCTATAGCATTTCTCATATTATATGTAGATGACATACTTTTGATGGGAAATGATATAGAACTCTTGGACAGCATCAAGGCCTACTTGAATAAGAGTTTTTCAATGAAGGACCTTGGAGAAGCTGCTTATATATTAGGCATCAAGATCTATAGGGATAGATCGAGACGCCTCATAGGTCTTTCACAAAGCACATACCTTGATAAGATTTTGAAGAAGTTCAAAATGGATCAGTCCAAGAAAGGGTTCTTGCCTGTTTTGCAAGGTGTGAGATTGAGCTCAGCTCAATGTCCGACCACGGCAGAAGATATAGAAGAGATGAGCGTCATCCCCTATGCCTCAGCCATAGGTTCTATTATGTATGCCATGCTGTGTACCAGACCTGATGTAAACCTTGCCATAAGTTTGGTAGGAAGGTACCAAAGTAATCCCGGCAAGGAACACTGGACAGCGGTCAAGAATATCCTGAAGTACCTGAAAAGGACTAAGGAAATGTTTCTCGTTTATGGAGGTGACGAAGAGCTCGTCGTAAAGGGTTACGTCGACGCTAGCTTCGACACAGATCTGGATGACTCTAAGTCACAGACCGGATACGTGTATATTTTGAATGGTGGGGCAGTTAGCTGGTGCAGTTGCAAGCAGAGCGTCGTGGCGGGATCTACATGTGAAGCAGAGTACATGGCAGCCTCGGAGGCAGCACATGAAGCAATATGGGTGAAGGAGTTCATCACCGACCTAGGAGTCATACCCAATGCGTCGGGGCCAATCAAACTCTTTTGTGACAACACTGGAGCTATTGCACTTGCCAAGGAGCCCAGGTTTCACAAGAAGACAAGGCACATCAAGCGTCGCTTCAACTCCATTCGTGAAAATGTTCAAGATGGAGACATAGAGATTTGTAAAGTACATACGGACCTGAATGTAGCAGATCCGTTGACTAAACCTCTCCCTAGGGCAAAACATGATCAACACCAGAATTCCATGGGTGTTCGATTCATCACAATGTAACTAGATTATTGACTCTAGTGCAAGTGGGAGACTGTTGGAAATATGCCCTAGAGGCAATAATAAAAGCATTATTATTATATTTCTTTATTCATGATAATTGTCTTTATTCATGCTATAATTGTATTATCCGGAAATCGTAATACATGTGTGAATAACAGACACCAACATGTCCCTAGTAAGCCTCTAGTTGACTAGCTCGTTGATCAATAGATAGTCATGGTTTCCTGGCTATGGACATTGGATGTCATTGATAACGGGATCACATCATTAGGAGAATGATGTGATGGACAAGACCCGATCCTAAGCATAGCGTGAGATCGTGTAGTTCGTTTGCTAGAGCTTTTCCAATGTCAAGTATCTTTTCCTTTGACCATGAGATCCTGTAACTCCCGGATACCGCAGGAGTGCTTTGGGTGTACCAAACGTCACAACGTAACTGGGTGACTATAAAGGTGCACTACAGGTATCTCCGAAAGTGTCTGTTGGGTTGACACAGATCGAGACTGGGATTTGTCACTCCATATGACGGAGAGGTATCCCTGGGCCCACTCGGTAATGCATCATCATAATGAGCTCAAAGTGACCAAGTGTCTGGTCATGGGATCATGCATTACGGTACGAGTAAAGTGACTTGCCGGTAACAAGATTGAACGAGGTATTGGGATACCGACGATCGAATCTCGGGCAAGTAACATACCGATTGACAAAGGGAATTGCATACGGGGTTGCTTGAATCCTCGACATCGTGGTTCATCCGATGAGATCATCGTGGAGCATGTGGGAGCCAACATGGGTATCCAGATCCCGCTGTTGGTTATTAACCGGAGAGCGATCTCGGTCATGTCTACATGTCTCTCGAACCCGTAGGGTCTACACACTTAAGGTTCGGTGACGCTAGGGTTGTAGGGATATGTATGTGCAGTAACCCGAATGTTGTTCGGTGTCCCGGATGAGATCCCGGACATCACGAGGAGTTCCGGAATGGTCCGGAGGTAAAGAATTATATATAGGAAGTACTATTTCGGCCATCGGGACAAGTTTCGGGGTTATCGGTATTGTACCGGGACCACCGGAAGGGTCCCGGGGGTCCACCGGGTGGGGCCACCTGTCCCGGGGGGGGCCACATGGGCTGTAGGGGGTGCGCCTTGGCCTGCATGGGTCAAGGGCACCAGCCCCAAGAGGCCCATGCGCCTAGGGTTACAAGGGGAAAGAGTCCTAGGAGGGGAAGGCACCTCCTAGGTGCCTTGGGGAGGAGGGATTCCTCCCCCTTGGCCGCACCCCCCTAGGAGATTGGATCTCCTAGGGCCGGCGCCCCCCCCCTTGGCCCTCCTATATATAGTGAGGGAAGGAGGGCTTTTCTCTCACGCTTTTGGTTGCCTCCTTCTCCCTCTCCAACACCTCCTCCTCCTCCATAGCGCTTGGCGAAGCCCTGACGGAGTACTGCAGCTCCATCATCACCACGCCGTCGTGCTGCTGCTGGTGCCATCTCCCTCAACCTCTCCTTCCCCCTTGCTGGATCAAGAAGAAGGAGATGTGGCTGTTCCGTACGTGTGTTGAACACGGAGGTGCCGTCCGTTCGGTGCTAGGATCTTCGGTGATTCGAATCACGTCGAGTACGACTCCCTCATCCACGTTCTTTGAACGCTTCCGCTCGCAATCTACAAGGTACATAGATGCATCTAATCACTCGTTGCTAGATGAACTCATAGATGGATCTTGGTGAAACCGTAGGAAATTTTTTTGTTTTCTGCAACGTTCCCCAACAAAAACCCCAGTTGTTTGGTATTCAAAGAGGAGAGTAGTTGCATGTCTTTAGAGGGGAAAGACATGTTTATGTTGTTTTGTGTTTGCTTTGCTCTGATTTTCTTTTCCTTATCTTCTCTCAATATCCATTATAAGATTCAGGGGGAGAAAGACATCTAAGGGAAGGAAATCTTAAAATACATTGCACATCTTTACCTTTGGGGACATGTCTACACTCAAATAGAGTACCTAGTACTCACTCTATACATGTCATCCCAGATCTTGGTACTCTTGTGGTTTACTGCTCTTGCTCTGCTTAGTAGATGTTTCTGTGTTGTCTAACCTTGTTTACTCAGGTTCATCTCTTCCAAAGCTAGTTCAAGACCACAAGCTAAGTATATGCATCACACTCATGTACATGAGGATCTCTTGCCGATGTACATATTGTTTGCAAGAAGGACTCATGAGCATGAAGGTACATTTCCCATGTTCACACCATTTGCTCTGATGCATATAGCGAAGATACATGTAACTCATTGCTTGCTCTGTCATAATTATGCACTCACATGATCTTATGTTCTATATTTACATGATTGCATACATGTAGGGGGAGCCTATGCATGTTACATGTCTTTCCAAAGCTTTACTTGCTTTTCTCTATATCTTTATCTAAAGCTTTGATGTATGTTGTCATAAATTACCAAAAAGGGGGAGATTGAAAGCACAAGTGTTCCCTGGGTGATTTTGGTAATTAATGTCAACATATCTCTTGTTGGACTAATACTTTCATCTAGTATATTTCAGATAAGCCCAACAGTGTAGTGGCATGGACAAGAGGATGTGGAACCCCTTCAAGATGCTAAGGACAAAGGATTGTCTCAAGCTCAAAGCTCAGGACTCTAAATTTTCTATTTTCAGTGATCCAAGATCACAATGAGTCCATAGGAAAGCCAATACTATTAAAAGGGGATGAGGTGTTTCTTAATGGCCTGCTTGCTCAAAGTGCTTAGTGATATGCTCCAAAGCCCTCGGCCACTTTCTCATATCCACATATGTCCCAAATCAAAAGTCAAACTCGGCCCCACCGAATTGATCCATCCGGCGCCACCGAGTTCATTTGACATAGCCACTGACAGAAACCCTAATCAGTTTGGTCACACCGATGGGATCTCGATCTCACCGAGATGGGCTTGCAATCTCTCTGTTGTCTATTGCAACATTTTCGGTCCCACCGAGAAGATGTAATCGGTCACACCGAGTTTGCCTGACCAACTCTATGTTTTACTTATTACCAAATCGGTCTCACCGAGTTGTGTAACCGGTCAAACGGAGATGAGGTTTTACCCTAACCCTTGCACATCGGTCCCACCGAGTTGATCATATCGGTCCCACCAAAATTGCCTAACGGTCACATATGTACTGAATCGGTCCAACCGAGTTTTCTGATTCGGTCCCACTGAGTTTGGTATAATGTGTGTAACAGTTAGAGTTTGTGTGGAGGCTATATATACCCCTCCACCCTCTCCTCATTCGTGAGGAAAGCCATCAGATCATGCCTACACTTCCACTACCCATTTTCTAAGAGAGAGCCACCTACTCATGTGTTAAGACCAAGATATTCCAATCCAACCATATGAATCTTGATCTCTAGCCTTCCCCAAGTTGCTTTCCACTCAAATCATCTTTCCACCAAATCCAATCCTATGAGAGTGAGTTGAGCGTTGGGGAGACTATCATTTGAAGCACAAGAGCAAGGAGTTCATCATCTACACACCATCTATTACCTTTTGGAGAGTGGTGTCTCCTAGATTGGTTAGGTGTCACTTGGGAGCCTCCAACAAGATTGTGGAGTGAACCAAGGAGTTTGTAAGGGCAAGGAGAACGCCTACTTCGTGAAGATCTACCCTAGTGAGGCAAGTCCTTCATGGGTGATGGCCATGGTGGGATAGACAAGGTTGCTTCTTCGTGGACCCTTCGTGGGTGGAGCCCTCCGTGGACTCGCGCATCTGTTACCTTTCGTGGGTTGAAGTCTCCATCAACGTGGATGTACGATAGCACCACCTATCAGAACCACGACAAAAACATCCGTGTCTCCAATTACGTTTGCACACTCCAATCCCATCCCTTTACTTTCTTGCAAGTTGCATGCTTTACTTTCTGCTGCTCATATACTCTTTGCATGCTTGCTTGATATGTATTGTGAATGGTTAAACTTATGCTAAATCTCCACCTAAACTTGAGAAACTTAAAAACTACCAACTTTGTTTGTTGAGTGTCTAATCACCCCCCTCTAGACACCTCTTCTCGATCCTTTCATTTGTTCTCCGCTATTTTGGAGTGACTCTTTGTTGCACGTTGAGGGATAGTTATATGATCCAATTATGTTATTATTGTTGAGAGAACTTGCACTAGTGAAAGTATGAACCCTAGGCCTTGTTTCCAAGCATTGCAATACCGTTTACGTTCACTTTTGTTACTTGCTACCTTGCCGATTTTATAATTTCAGATTATAAAAACCTATATCTACCATCCATATTGCACTTGTATCACCGTCTCTTCGCCGAACTAGTGCGCCTATACAATTTACCATTATATTGGGTGTTGGGGACACCAGAGACTCTCTGTTATTTGGTTGCGGGGTTGTTTGAGAGAGACCATCTTCATCCTACGCCTCCCGGATTGATAAACCTTAGGTCATCCACTTGAGGGAAATTTTCTATTGTCCTACAAAACTCTGCACTTGGAGGCCCAACAGCGTCTACAAGAAGAAGGTTGTGTAGTAGACATCAAGCTCTTTTCTGGCGCCGTTGCCGGGGAGGTGAGTGTTTGAAGGTATATCTTTAGATCTTGCAATTGAATCTTTTAGTTTCTTGTTTTATCACTAGTTTAGTCTATAAAATAAAACTACAAAAAATGGAATTGACGATGCCTCATATGCTTCATATGTTTAATGTCTTTCATGAAAATAAGGATTCTGATAATTGTGCCAAAGTGTTAGAAGAAGAATGCAATAAAATGTTTGGCACTAAATATTTGTATGATGAGCATGATTGCAATGTTGTTAGTATGAATTCCTTGAATATCCATTATGCTAATGATATGCAAAGCAACAAGCTTGGGGATGCTATGTTTGACTAAGATGATATATTTAGTCCCCCAAGTTTTGATGAGAATATTTATTATGATAAAAGCATGCCTCCTATTTATGATGATTATATTGATGAAAGTGGGTTTGGAAGAGTGTCAACTTTAGGAAGTAATGATCCCACTATTTTGGAGCGTGTTAATTCTTATATTAATAATGATGAAAGTGGATTTGGAGAGGTCATGACTTTATTTAGTGATGGATCCACTATTTTGAAAGAGGTTCCAATTGATTATGAGAATAAAGTTCCTATCTATTATGATTATTGTGATGACATGTATACTATAAAGATTAATGATAACCATGAAACTTGTCATCTTGTTTTTAATTTTCAATTGGATTATGCCTCACATGATAGTTATTTTGTTGAGTTTGCTCCCACTACTATTCATGAGAAGAAATTTGCTTATGTGGAGAGTAGTAAAATTTATATGCTTATGCATCATGAAAAGAGTGCTTTATGTGATAGTTATATTGTTGAATTCATTCATGATGCTACTGAAAATTATTATGAGGGAGGAATATATGCTTGTAGGAGTTGCAATAATATCAAGTTTCCTCTCTATGTGTTGAAAATCTTGAAGCTATGCTTGTTTTGCTTTCCTATGCTAGTTAATTCTTGTTCCCATAAGTTGTTTGATCACAAAATCCCTAGGCATAGGAAGTGGGTTAGACTTAAATGTGCTAGTCATATGCTTCATGATGCTCCTATTATGTTTCAATTCTCATCTTTTATGTGAGCATCGTTGAAATCATCATGCCTAGCTAAAAAGGCATTAAAGAAAAGCGCTTGTTGGGAGACAACCCAATATTTACCCTTACTATTTTTGTGTGTTCACATGATTAATATACTGTAGTAATCATATTTTATAGCTTTTGTTTCAATAAAGTGCCAAGTAAGACCTTTGGGATAGCTTACGGTGATAGTTGTGTTGATCCTGCTGAAAATCAGAAACTTTTGCACCCAGTAAATTAGTTTTAATAATTAACAGAAATGTATTTTTGATCTGATTCTTTTTTATCTGGATTGGTACAAAAATTTCTTAGGTTTTCCAAATTTGGCTGGATTTTTGGAGTTACATAAGTATTCTAGAGTTACAGATTACTACAGACTGTTCTGTTCTTGATAGATTCTGTTTTCTATGTGTTGTTTGCTTATTTTGATGAATATATGAGTAGTATCAGAGGGTATGAACCATAGAGAAGTTGGAATAGAGTAGATATTACACCAATATGAATTTAGAATGAGTTCACAACAGTACCTAAGTGGTGATTTATTTTCTTATACTAACGGAGCTTACGAGTTTTCTGTTAAGTTTTGTTTTGTGAAGTTTTCAAGTTTTGGGTAAAGATTCGATGGACTATGGAATAAGGAGTAGCAAGATCCTAAGCTTGGGGGCGCCCAAGGCACCCCAAGGTAATATTCAAGGAATACCCAAGCAACTAAGATTCGGGATGCCCCGGATGGCATCCCCTCTTTCGTCTTTGTTCATGGGTAACTTTACTTGGAGATATATTTTTATTCATCACATGATATGTGTTTTGCTTGGAGCGTAAATTTATTTTATTTTGTTTTGATTTCTGTTTGAATAATATCCCAAGATCTGAAATCTTAAATGTTAGAGAGTCTTCACATAGTTACATAATTATTCGACTACTCATTGATCTTCACTTATATCTTTCAGAGTAGTTTGTCATTTTCTCTAGTGCTTCACTTATATCTTTTAGAGCACGACGGTGGTTTTATTTTGAAGAAATAGATGAACTCTCATGCTTCACTTATATTATTTTGAAAGTCTTAAACGGCATGGTAATTTTCTTTGGTTATGAATTTAGTCCTAATATGATGGGCATCCAAGAGGGATATAATAAAAACTTTCATATAAAGTGCATTGAATACTATGAGAAGTTTGATTCTTTATGACCGTTTTGAGATATGAGGATGGTGATATTAGAGTCATGCTAGTGAGTAATTGTGGATTGTAGAAATACTTGTGTTGGGGTTTGTGATTCCCGTAGCATGCATGTATGGTGAACCGTTATGTGATGAAGTCGGAGCATGATTTATTTTTTGATTGTCTTCCTTATGAGTGGCGGTCGGGGACGAGCGATGGTCTTTTCCTACCAATCTACCCCCCTAGGAGCATGCGCGTAGTACTTTGTTTTGATGACTAATAGATTTTTGCAATAATTATGTGAGTTCTTTATGACTAATGTTGAGTCCATGGGTTATACACACTCTCACCCTTCCACCATTGCTAGCCTCTCTTGTACCCCGCAACTTTCGCCGGTACCGTACACCCACCATATACCTTCCTCAAAACAGCCACCATACATACCTATTATGGCATCTTCATAGCCATTCCGAGATATATTGCCATGCAACTTTCCACCGTTCCGTTTATTATGACACGCTCTATCATTGTCATATTGCTTTGCATGATCATGTAGTTGACATCGTATTTGTGGCAAAGCCACCTTTCATAATTCTGTCATGCATGCCACTCTTGATTCATTGCCCATCCCGGTACACAGCCGGAGGCATTCATATATAGTCATATTTTGTTCCAAGTATCGAGTTGTAATTCTTGAGTTGTAAGTAAATAAAAGTGTGATGATCGTCATTATTAGAGCATTGTCCCAGAGAGGAAAGGATGATGGAGACTATGATTCCCCCACAAGTCAGGATGAGACTCCAGACGAAAAATAAAATAAAATAAAAAAAGAGGCCAAAAAAAGAGAAGGCCCAAAAAATGAGAGAAAGAGAGAAGGGGCAATGTTACTATCCTTTTTCCACACTTGTGCTTCAAAGTAGCACCATGATCCTCACGATAGAGAGTCTCCTATTTTGTCACTTTCATATACTAGTGGGAATTTTCATTATAGAACTTTGCTTGTATATTCCAATGATGGGCTTCCTCAAAATGCCCTAGGTCTTCGTGAGCAAGCAAGTTGGATGCACACCCATTTAGTTTCTTTTTGAGTTTTCATACACTTATAGCTCTAGTGCATCCGTTGCATGGCAATCCCTACTCACTCACATTGATATCTATTGATGGGCATCTCCATAGCTCGTTGATACACCTAGTTGATGTGAGTCTATCTCACTCTTTTTATCTTCTCCACAACCACCATATTCTCTTCCACCATGCTATGTCCATGGCTCACGCTCATGTATTGCGTGAAAGTTGGAAAAGTTTGAGAACATCAAAAGTATGAAACAATTGCTTGGCTTGTCATCGGGGTTGTGCATGTTTTGAATTTTTTGTGTGATAAACGTGGAGCATAGCCAGACTATATGATTTTGTAGGGCTAGCTTGCTTTGGCCATGTTATTTTGAGAAGACATGATTGCTTTATTAGTATGCTTGAAGTATTATTGTTTTTATGTCAATATTAAACTTTGGTTTTGAATCCTATCGATCTGAATATTCTTGCCACAATAGAGAAGATTACATTGATAAATATGTTAGGTACCATTCCACATCAAAAATTCTATTTTTATCATTTACCTACTCGAGGACGAGCAGGAATTAAGCTTGGGGATGCTTGATACGTCTCCAACGTATCTATAATTTTTGATTGTTCCATGCTATTATATTATCCATCTTGGATGTTTTTTATGCATTTATATGCTATTTTATATGATTTTTGGGACTAACCTATTAACCTAGAGCCCAGTGCCAGTTTCTATTTTTTCCTTGTTTTTGAGTTTTATAGAAAAGGAATACCAAACGGAGTCCAATTGACCTACCAATTTACGGAGATTTTTTATGGACCAGAAGAAGCCCCTGAAGCAAAAGAGCTGGGCTAGAAGAGTCCTGAGTCATCCACAAGGGTGGAGGGCGCGCCCCCTGCCTCGTGGCTGACTCGGAGACCCTCCCTGATGTGAAACCAACGCCAAAAATTCCTATAAATACAGAAACCCCCGAAAAGAAACCTAGATCGGGAGTTCCGCCGCTTCAAGCATCTGTAGCCACCAAAAACCAATCGGGACCCTGTGCTGGCACCCTGCCGGAGGGGGGATCCATCACTGGTGGCCATATTCATCATCCCGACGCTCTCCATGACGAGGAGGGAGTAGTTCACCCTCGGGGCTGAGGGTATGTACCAGTAGCTATGTGTTTCATCTCTCTCTCTCTCTCGTGTTCTTGACTTGGCACGATCTTGATGTACCACGAGCTTTGCTATTATAGTTGGATCTTATGATGCTTCTCCCCCTCTACCTTCTTGTAATGGATTGAGTTTTCCCTTTGAAGTTATCTTATCGGATTGAGTCTTTAAGGATTTGAGAACACTTGATGTATGTCTTGCATGTGCTTATCTGTGGTGACAATGGGATATTCACGTGATTCACTTGATGTATGTTTTGGTGATCAACTTGCGGGTTCAGTGACCTTGTGAACTTATGCATAGGGGTTGGCACACGTTTTCGTCTTGACTCTCTAGTAGAAACTTTGGGCACTCTATGAAGTTCTTTGTGTTGGTTTGAATAGATGAATCTAAGATTGTGTGATGCATATCGTATAATCAAACCCGCGGATACTTGAGGTGACATTGGAGTATGTAGGTGACATTAGGGTTTTGTTTGATGTGTGTCTTATGGTGTTATTTTACTACAAACTCTAGGGTTGTTTGTGACACTTATAGGAATAGCCCAATGGATTGATCAGAAAGAATAACTTTGAGGTGGTTTCGTACCCTACAATAATCTCTTCGTTTGTTCTCCGCTATTAGTGACTTTGGAGTGACTCTTTGTTGCACGTTGAGGGATAGTTATATGATCCAATTATGTTATTGTTGTTGAGAGAACTTGCACTAGTGAAATTATGAACCCTAGGCCTTGTTTCCAAGCATTGCAATGCCGTTTACGCTCACTTTTGTTACTTGCTACCTTGCTGTTTTTATAATTTCAGATTATAAAAACCTATATCTACCATCCATATTGCACTTGTATCACCATCTCTTCACCGAACTAGTGCGCCTATACAATTTACCATTGTATTGGGTGTGTTGGGGACACAAGATACTCTTTGTTATTTGGTCGCAGGGTTGTTTGAGAGAGAGAGACCATCTTCATCCTACGCCTCCCACGAATTGATAAACCTTAGGTCATCCACTTGAGGGAAATTTGCTACTGTCCTACAAACCTCTGCACTTGGAGGCCCAACATCGTCTACAAGAAGAAGGTTGTGTAGTAGACATCATAGGGGTGGCAAGACGGAGGGGAAACAGAGGGGGAGTGGTCGGGAGCTCACAGTGAGCACAAAGGCGAGCTCGTGGAGGGGGGAGAGGTGTTGGGGGTGATGAATCACCGACGAGCACTGGCGGAGGCCGATGGGGAAGACCGGGTGATGGTGACGCCGATGAGGCTTCCTCGCCTCGTTCTGGTGTTGTAGTCGATGAAGGCGATGACTACGTGCCTCCTGGACACACTCCGTTGACACGGGATAGCCGGTGGCAACAACAACAATGATGGCACGATGATGGCGGCGCTCAGATGCGGCTTTGGAGAGGAGGGTGACATAGAGGAGGAAGGGAAAGGTACTAGGGTTAGCAAGGGGCTCGAGGACGCTCTTGTAGTCGTCGGGGAGCGGCGGATAGCCGGTGCGTGGCCATCCAAGTGATTGACATGGCACACTCGTCCATGGGGTCTCGGGTGAACAGAGGAAGAATAAAGTTGTCTGGGCCGAGCCGCATTATGCTGAATCAAGGCCCAGGTGAACAGGTGAGCTCTACCTTTTCATTTTTTATTTTCTGCTTACTAGTTTCATTATTGTTTTGCATTTAGTTTAGCTAGTAAAAGATTTTTGCTCAATATGAAACTTGGCACAAAAATACAGGGAAATATTCTGGGTTGGCACAAAAAGTTTAGGGGCAATTAGAAATGTGTAAGCATTTTTAGAAATTGAAAAGGTTAATTATTTTGTTGTTGAACCACTTAATCAATTTCCAGGGGCATTTTGGGAATTCAAATGAGGTTGGTTTCATCATGGCAAGTACTTAGTGATTATTTGCAATGTTATGAACTATTTTGTTTGCATTTTTTAAGATGTAAATATTTGACTTGCAATTTAAATTTGAATTTGACTTTGATTTTTATTAAGTAGCAATTTGCATAGTAATCATGATGACATGGCCATCATTAGGGGGAGGTTACTGTAGCATGATTCTCGGGGTGTTACACTTAAGGACCATACCCACTTGTTGTCATCAGAGAGTTTCGATGGATTCTCTCCAGCTTGATGTTGGTCCTTAACCACTCATCGTCATCAGAGAGTTTTGATGGACTTTTCACCATCTTGATGTTTTTAGAAACGAAAATGATAAGTTTATCAGGGTCCTTTACAAGACCTACTAGTGACTTCCAAAACTGTAGGAGGTTCTGCTGTTGGTGGTGTGGGCGACTCAGTCGTTCTAGCGTCATCGTCCTGTTCCATCGGGCCTCACGAGTGGAAACCTCCAGTGCCTTTTGTTGTAGCGCGAGCTGTGCGTTAAGCTAGGAGACGCGTATGGCTTCCAACATTCTTGACGCGAGGTTGGTACCGCCGATGGGGGTTGTGAGATAGTTCAAGGCATACCCCGTTATCGGGGGCAGCGTTGATGTGGTGCCCCGCAGGGGCGTAGTCGTCGTGGTGAGGCCTGCCGGCGAACACACATGGAGGCCCGTGCTGACTTGTGGTTGAGGCGTCAACGCAGGGTCTACCTATAGCTGGGTCATGGGCGATATCAGTCCTACCATCGGGGTTCCCGAGGCCGCAGGCTCCATCGATTCTGTCGTGCATTGCACGTTTGTGGTTGGTTTCGTCATCATGACCTGGTGGAAAGATATCACTTGCAGGGCCTCGAATAGGGATGTCCCCTGATCGGAAGAGGTGTCGGTCTCTGAGTGCGTGGACGACCCTTCCTTTCCCCAGAGGTTGGAGTATGTGATCTCGTTGAAGGGTTAGAGGCCCGCGTTCTCGTCCTCGTTGGTGAGCGAGATTGGTGCGTGGTTTCTTTCGTCGCCTGAGGTTGAAGCCATGCTCGCCGTGTCGGCGCCTTCGTGCGTCTCTGGGTCGACGACGAGACAGTCTCCTGACACTTAGCTGAGGCAGCGGGGCCCGCAGACCATCGCGACTAGCTGGATTGCTGGCGTGACCTCCATTCCATGAATGGAATGGAGGCGGCCCACGAGGTGCATCTAGGTTGATGGCGTGGTGCGCTCCTTAGTCCGGACGAGATCGTGAGGAGGTCCTCTGTGAGGTCCCGCCAAGGTGAGGCCGGTGGGTAGGTTGATGTCGACCCGGCCTGCCTTGTTTGCGATGAACGTGAAGGAGCCAAAGGTTAAACTCTCCCCCGACGATTGGACACCGGAAGTAGAGCGAGATCCAATCCATGATAGGTCTCTAGCCAGCGCCAACCGTGCCTGGCACGCCTGACGGAGCTAATTTACGCCAGATCCCTTGGTAGGGGTCCAAGCGTAGCTGGAAGCCATGGATCGGAGGTCACACGAGGGGTTTATCTAGGTTGGGGCCTCCGGAGAGTAATACCCTATGTCCTGCTAGTTTTGGTTATTCATAGTGGAGGGATACCTCATGCGAGGGGTTACGATGGTGTATGATGTTGCTACCGAAAGTTTCTTCTATCTCAGGATCGATGATCAAGGGGAACCCTAAACCTCCCTTTAGATAGATAGGAGATGTCTTAGGGTTTACATGTTGGATGCAATCTGGGGGTGCCGTCGTCCTTTAGTCTTGGGTGCCAAGAAAGTCGACTGGCCTTCTAGGGTTAATGCCACATCATGGGCCCATGGGCCCCTTTGTAGTTGACGAGGCCAGGTTCCTTAGTGTTAGCCACCCGCGGTACATGACTCCATCAATGGATATTAAAAGAATTCATACTAATATCATTGCAGTCATTCTTATCATTAAAGGAACTCATACCAAACATTGTGTTAAATTCTTCCTTTAACACTTCATAGCAATTCTCAGAATCCACATTTTCAAGAAAGACTTCATCAAGATTAAGCTTGACGCAACTTTACGTCCATTTTTTGTAATTTTGTTTTAACCAAACTAGTGATAAAAAGGAAACTAAAAGATTCAATAAAGACACTTGGGCAAGAACACCAGGGTCCAATGATCTTACACTCCATTTCAACATGCCCGATGATCCCACATATGATACCAAGTCTGGTAGATACTCATATTCAAATCTGAACCACTTCTTTATTATCTCCTTTCGGTCACATCAATTCCCACAACCAAATCAACTGGTTTTTTGTGGAGCAATGAGATCCTAATATCCAACCTCACTTTTATACATATGAACTATCCTTTCGCCTCATTTTCCAAGCCATCCATTCTCCCAAGGACTCCACTGTATCACTGCTCATCATACCCATCTACATTCCAAATATCATAACCCATATGGGAATATTGCTAAACTTATACTCCTCTATAGACTTGATAGCTACATACTCCTCCATTACGGTGAGATCTATATCAAACATCCAAGGTCATCCATCTACAACCTTTCTTTTTTCACTGATTCTTGATGGAGAGTGATCAGAAACCTATCCTCGCCATGAACTTGCAGTCAATACCTTTTATCGAGCACCAGATCATACCAAAGTGCATTCGCTATTGCTTACGCGTAGGCGGGTTTCTGGTCTATCAACTTCCCCACACCTTCGCTTCCACCACTCCCACTTTGCCAAAATCTCTCCACCCGGCGTTGACCCCCTTCTTCTACGCAACCGTCAGTTTCAATCCACGCGGCATTCCTTCCACCCCATCTGTACTCCCTTTTGCAAACCTTAGTCCAAAATTCTATCTAGGTTCGATGTATTACGATCACGTACTTTAGCCACACGCGAAAGGTGTAGAACACGGATGGAATTTCTAGGGTTTTGACATGGACGTGAAAAACAATGGAGACTACGAGCAGGGACAAGGACCAAAGGGACATATCAAGACTACCACGAGAACCATCGCTAATGAGAACAAGAGCAGCCGACGACAGCGATCAAACTTGGAAACCTAGCTGATGCACACGAGTTTTTGTTAGGGTACCTTAAGGACCTTACCCATCTATTGTCATCAAAGAGTTTTGATGGATTCTCTCCAGCTTGATGTTGGTCCTTCACCACTAGTCGTCATCAGAGAGTTTTGATGGACTTTTCGCCATCTTGATGTTTTAAGCATGGCCTTAACTACTCCTCCCTCGGGTTGGCATGCTTAGAGCATCTCCAACAGCCGCGCTAAACTAGCACCGCGCCGCAAATTAGGCCTTTTTAGCGCGCGCGCAACGCGGCGGGTCGCTCCAGCGGGCGCGCAAAAACGGCGCGCGCGCTATAACGGATTGGGCGCGCGGTCAAAAACACTTATCCGCGCGGTGTATTTGGGGCGCCAGCTACAGCGCGCGGCACACTTGAGCGCTCGCGCCGCACTCTCTCCTCTCCTCGTCCTATGCCCCGCGCGCGCCGGCGCCGGCGCCCTACCACCGACTATGGACGCGCACACCGGCGCCCCGCTCACCCCGCTGTACAGCCGCGACCCCCCCACCGCCGCCGCCGCAGCCGCCGCCGGAAACCCTAGCGCGGCGAGCGCTGGCGTCACCACCGCCGGAGCTCCGCCGAGCGTCAGCCTCGCGCGCAGCCTCTTCTTGCCGCCGCGGATGACTACGACGCCGGGTGGCGTCGCGCCGGCGCCATCCCGTGCCGCCGCTGCACCATCGAAGAAGGTACCCAATGCGGCGCGGACGAAGAAGGGCAAAACATCCGCGAAGAAGAACAAGGCGGCGGACGGCTCCGGCATCACAAAGGCGAGGGAAAAAAAGCTTGCAGGGCGTTCGACGGCCGCGGCGGCTACCGAAGCGCCGGCGAGCTCACTCGTTGAGCCGGCCGCCGACGCGCACCACGTGTTCGACGAAATGCCCCCAAGGTGAAAAAATTTCCAAGTATTTTCTTCTTCTTATTTTTTCAATGCATCATCATCACATATAGATAGCTTATTTGCATTGTTCAAAAAACTTTGTAGTCTCAACGATGATGCATACATGTCCACTATGGGTGTTGGGTCCAACAATTCGCATTGGTCTCAAACCAATGACATCCATTTCGAAGACCATGAGTTTGAGGTGGACGAGGAGGGTGAGGGAATTATCGAGGCGCCGAAAGGAAGAGCGGGCAATTACTCCACCACCGATGACAAGTTACTATGCTACACTTATTTGCATGTGTCGAGGGATCCATCCATTGGAGGTGATCAAAGTAGAGACGCGTATTGGGGGCGAATGAAAGAACACTTTGATGCTCACAACAAGAGTGGAATTGACCGCTCCGAGAGATCACTTCGGTCCCGATGGTCGACAATCAACTCGGATTGTCAAAAGTGGGCGGCCGCGCAAAAGTCAGTGGACAAGATTAACCCAAGTGGCACAAATGAGGATGATCGAGTAAGTGGCATCTCATATATGTTCATCATACTTGTTTTTGGTGACCGAAGTGCTAACTTGTTTTGTTTTTCTTGTAGTTCAAGATTGCACAAAACTTGTTCAAACAAGAGACAAGGACAACCAAGAAGGGGAAGATCAAGAAAGGCAGGATCTTTACCTTGCCTCATTGCTATGAAGTGTTAAAGGATGATGAGAAATGGAAGAAGCGTGATGGTTTGGAGGATTTGCATTTGAGCAACAAACGGAAGCGAGCAATTGAGATGAATGATGATGAGGAGGAGGATGATGCATCAAGTGATGACGGCAAGAGAAGCCCCACACCCAACTCGGTTTCATACTCGAAGCCAAAACGACCGGATGGGTGCAAGAAAGACAAAACCGAAAAGAAGAAGAGGAAAGGAGATGATGAGCTCAAAAATGCTATGGAAGCTATTGTGAAGGCAAGGGTCAAAGCCAATGAGGTGAGGAAAATGGCAAGGAACCAAGATGCCGTGGCCGAGGAGAGGAGGTTGGCGGCCGAGGAGAGAAGGGTGGCGGCCGAGGAGAGAAAGGTGACTTTAGAGGAGAGGAAAGTGAGCAACGAGGAGCGAGCTAAGTTGTTGGAATGGGAGAAGCACTTGTTCTTCATGGACACATCTAACCTCAATACGGCGCAAAAAGAGTATGTCAATCTTGCCCAACAAGAAGTCTTGATCCGAAAAAGAGCCTTGGTTAGTGCAATGGGTGGCGATGGCCTCGGCGCCATGGGAGGCATGGGTGGCTTCGGCGCCATGGGAGGCGGTGGCCTCGGCGCCATGGGAGGCGGTGGCCTCGGCGCCATGGGAGGCATTGGTGGCTTTGGAGTCATGGGAGGCATGGGTGCACCTCCGGCCGCCATGGGAGGCATGGGTGGCATGGGTGCACCTCCGGCCGCCATGGGAGGCATGGGTGGCATGGGTGCACCTCCGGGGAGGCATGGGTGGCATGGGTGCACCTCCGGCCGCCATGGGAGGCATGGGTGGCATGGGTGCACCTCCGGCCGCCATGGGAGGCATGGGTGGCATGGGTGCACCTCCGGCCGCCATGGGAGGCATGGGTGGCTTTGGAGCACCCTTCGACGCTATGGCCGCCATGGGAGGCATGAGTTTTGCTTCTCTCATGGGAGGCATGGGTGCACCTCCGGCCGCCATGGGTGCACCTCCGGCCGTCATGGCTTCTCACACACATTCCCATGAAGATGCCGTTGAAGATCTTACCAACACCGTCGGAGCTTCACATGATGCGGTGCGTGATGTGTGCGTGATGAGGAGAGGGAGGAAGATTCATCTTCGGAGGCGGAAGAGTCGTCTTCGGAAGATGAGGACGAAGACGAAGAAGAGGAAGATGAAGATTGATGTGTCTTTCATGTCTTGAACTTTTAGTTTGCATTTGAACTTGGTTGGATGAACTTGTGGGCATGATTTTGAACTTGTGGGCATGAACTTTTATTCATCAACTTGTTTGTGTCAAATTTTACATGTTCATTTTTGTCCAAAATATCCATATATGCAAAATGCCAGGCAAGTCGCGCGCGCTGTATTTTTGCGCTCTGCTGGAGCGGCGCGCGCGCGCTGCATTATGGCGCGGCTGCTGGAGCCAGCGCAGGCGGGCGCGCAAAATCAGCCGCAGCGCGCGCGCTAAATAGGTTTTTTGCGCGCGGCGCTTTAGCGCGGCTGTTGGAGATGCTCTTAGAATCCGAACGTCCGAACTTAGGAGGGTCCTTTACAATACCTACTAGTGACTTCCAAAACAGTAATGGGCCTAGCCCAGGAGGAATCACTGACAGGGTGGATCGGCCTACGGGTTCCGACGGGCCGCGAGAGAGAGGAATCTGGCTCCCGTCCGTCCCTCCATCCATCGCAAGCCGTGGAGATCCATCCTTCTCTTCTCTCTTCTCCGTCCCTTGCCTTCCCGTGCGAGTCGCCACCTCTCTACCCCCCTCCCCCTCCCTCCCTCCCTCCCTCTCTCCGCTCCTCTCCCCCCCTCGGTGCAAACCGCGAAAATAGCAGCCGCCCATTCGCACTCCTCCTCCCCCGTGCCGCGATGAGCGACGGCGCCGATTCCGACCGCGACCTCCCGCGCGCCGACGGCGACGACGAGCCGCGCCACCCCGACCCGCGGGCCGCGAAGGAGGAGGAGCCGCCCGTGGCCGACGAGTTCCAGGACGCGCCCCCGTCCCCCGAAACGAACAGCGACGGCGACGGCGAGCGCTCCCCGGATCGGGCGGGGCTGCCCAATGCGGGGGACCGCGGGGAGACCGCGCCGCCCGACGCCGGGGAGGAGGCCGTGGGCGTGAGGGTGGAGACCAACGGCGAGGACGCCATGAGCCACGACGGCGATGAGGGGGACGGCGAGGACGAGGACGACGACGAAGATGATGACGACGAGGAGGATGACGAGGACGAGGACGACGACTCCACCCCTGATGCGTCGCCGAGGGCGGAGGTGAAGGCGGAGGGCGACGGGTCGGCCGGGTTGGCGCAGTGCGCCAGCCAGCAGCCGGTGGAGCCCGACCCTTTTCTCGAGGGTCACGACTCCGGGACGGAGGAGGAGCAGGCGGCGTTCATGTCTGAGCTGGAGCGCTTCCACAGGGAGCACAGCCTCGAGTTCAAGCCGCCCAAGTTTTACGGCAAGGGCCTCAACTGCCTCAAGTGCGCATCCCTCTCGTTTCTCCGAGCTACTCGAACCACATTTTCTCGTCTAAATGAACTTAACGAAGTGCCTTACGCTGTTCTGTTCCAGGTTGTGGAGGCAGGTCGCTCACCTGGGAGGCCATGAGCAGGTATCAATGATTTCCTTTTCGTCGCACAACTGAACAGGAACAGACTGGACATGCTCCCGAATCCCGATACTACAGCGTGATTTTTTAGTACCGTGAAAGCGTTGAAGTTCCTCCACATGTTCCACCAATGAATGCAATAACTAGCAAGTAGCTCACCGATGATAACAAATTTAAGGATACTGTGCTTTTGTGCAGAATCCACTGCTCATCTTCTATTGTAAATACTGCAGTATCTTTCCGTTGAACATTGATAGTTATTCACGACGTTTATTTTGATTATTCAGGTAACAGTTTGTAAACTATGGCGTCAAGTTGGAGAGACTTTCAGGCCACCAAAGTAAGCTTTTTTTTTTTCCAGCGGTACATGTTAAACGAGTTTGCAGTGAAAGATTTAAATTTTGTGTCAGCTTATTGTTGTTATTGTGTTCTTTTGTAGGACTTGCACTACGGTGTCTTGGTCATTTCGGATTTTCTACGAGAAGGTGATAGATTGCTCGCAGAATTTGGTTACATGTTGTACTTGTCTCACAAGCGCATCTCATCCCCACTATGGTAGCTGGGAAGCAGTTTCTCTTGAAACAATATTATGGCATATGGAGCTTTACTGTAAATTTACTTGCTGAACGAAAAGCTATATACCATTAAAACCTACTAGGATGGTTATTACAAATAGAAATATGGAGCTGAAATGGATCCACTGCAATAGTTAGTGTTCTTAATGGTTTAGGAACCAAACAGATATAACTATAATACTTGCTTCTTTTTCATTTCATAGAAACTGTTGTACTTTACTTCCATATTTGATACTCCCTCCCTTCTGGTTTGTTAGTCTCATCTAAAAAAGATTGATTTTCCGTTTTGTAAGGCTCATTGCTTTAGGAATAGGTAAATTTTTGCTATGGCTACATTAAATTCTGTCAAATTTTGTTTCTTGATGTGGAATCAACTAATGCATGAAGGAGAGAGGTGGATATGCATGTAGCATTGGTATGTTGTCTACTTCCTCCCTTCTGGTTTAAAAGGCCAAGGTGTACCCTATATCGACAATTTGATAAATGCAGTACAAATTGTACGTCATAAACGGTATGCCATTAGAAAATACAACATTTGAAGTTTCTAATGGTTATTCTTTTGTGATATATAACTCGTGTTACGTTGATCAAATTGTCAATCTAGGGATACACGTGAGCCGTTTAAACCGGAAAGGACGTAGAACCACTTAATTAGCTTCATCTTGGTTGCTGCGATTTTGGAGATGGGACTAGCTGATCAGATGGGAGGGAGTAGATGCTACTTCCTCTGTCCCATATTAATTGACGCTCAAACAGATGTATCTAGCACTGAAGTACGTATAGATACATCCGCTTGAGCGTCAATTAATATGTGACTGAGGGAGTATTTATGTAAGACTTAAGATCCTTCATTTTCCTTATTTCGCGAGATGCCATCTCGTGATATACGTGAGAGAGTTGGGGTGGCGCTGATTGAAGAGAAGCTTGTCCAACATCGTTTGCGATGGTTTGGGCATGTTCAGCGCAGGCCTCCAGGAAGCGCCCATGCGTAGAGGACGGTTAAGGCGTGCCGATAATGTCAAGAGAGGTCGGGGTAGACCAAACTTGACATGGGAGGAGTCCGTAAAGAGAGACCTAAAGGACTGGACTATCACCAAAGGTTTAGCCATAGACAGGGGTCCGTGGAAGTTAGCCATCCATGTGCCAGAACTATGACTTGGTTTCGATATGTTGTGGGTTTCAACTCTTGCCTACCCCAACTTGTTTGGGACTGAAAGGCTTTGTTGTTGTTGTGAGATGCCGCCTTGTCAGTTTTCGGATGGAATAAAAGAAAGAAAAACACTATTCTAAGCTTATGTATTTCCATGTTATGTTTATGCATTTGCTTCATTTGTTGTTAACTGTTGTTTCTTATCAACTCAGGCACTTCTTGAATATGAAAAACACAAAGTACGAACTGGCCAGCTTAAAATATCAATACCTGCTATACCACAACCTGGTGGTACAAACCGTGAGGTATTTATCTTGGGAAGTAGAGTTTTAACTATATATGAATTTTTGCAGTTCACTTTCTAGTTTGGTGCACATATGAAAGTTTGATGGGTTGACATACCCCTGTCTAAAATATTAAGGATTTCAAATTCATATTTCAATCTAACTGAAAATCAAGGAAATGTTAAGATTTGTATTAAAAAAAATACTGACTTCTTGTTCTGTCACCACTGATTTCTTGTCCTGTTGAACTGTTTTCCACATGACACAATGTTATGCCTGCTTCTACTATTCCAAGGAATAATGGAACATGTCAAGTTCAGTGCATACCATACCAAAAAGGAAATAACAAAACTCTTGAGTGCTTGCACGGTATCACCTAACACTAACCACCGTACAGAGGCAATTGCTATCTATTTAGACTTAAAAGGTATCAAAAGTGCACAAGCACAGCGCAACTGTAAAGGTGCACAGCCACACTCGCAAAGGGAGCAGCACACAGGTAAAAATCCGAACAATATCAACCATGAAGTGGTCGCAAGTTCAGTGTTGAGGACCTCTCTTCTCATCATCACCTTACATCTTCTTGTAACATCATTTTCTCCACCTCATTACCAGCCATTCATTAAGCTTAGGAACCAATTGATCTTTGGCTTGAGTGGAGCCCTGCCCAATATTTCATAAAGGTGCAAGCATAACAGATTAACTCAGCACGAGTTTTAATCAGCTTGTTATCAAAACCAGCTCCTCTCTCAACTTCCAGCAGGCCTAGCACAGGGCAGTCAATCCCACCACTTGCAAACTACATATGCCTGGTATATATGAAGGTGCCCGCCAAAAATAGTGTAAAACAACTAGGATGATGTGTTGCTTCCAGAGTGAGGCTAACAGAACTCGAAACAAACTTAGCAGCTACACAATCACAGAAAATATGGTATATGTTCTCAGTGTGTGAGCAGAAACGACAGATTTCATCCCCTTCCCATCCCTTTTTTCAATGTGTCATTAGTGACCTATGCCAAGTAAACGACAACCAAATTCTGATTTTCAAAGGAATTCTTGCTTTCCATAAATGGTTAAAAGATTTATCGGGCTCAGAGCTGGATTGGTGTACATATATTTCACAGTCGGAATTAACACAGTTTTATGTTAAGATAGGAACTATTTCAATGACTGCCTTTAAGATATCTGACATTGCCGAAAATGTTTTGCTGTCACCTGCTAACATTAGTAAGCTTGATGATTTTGTTTCCTGTTTCGCAGGGTGTAAATGCATCATCTTCTGCAAGAATTAGAAGGGATGCTGCAGCACGTGCTATGCAGGGTTGGCATGCGCACCGTCTCCTTGCCAATGACATGTATGGAGATCACATTTTTAAGGTAAATAATATCTTGACATTTACTTGCACATACTTTGATTTTCCTACAATTTTGATCTTTTCATGCAAATATATTCACTTTTCTACAGGACAAAGACTCAATACCCCTTTCAAGTCGTGATAAGAATCTGAAAGGCTTTGGTATGCTTCACAAGTATTTTTGCGTTAGCATGTGATGCTTTCTTCTCTTATATCTTTCTGGCATTTCAGGGGTACTCAAGAGGAAGAAAGCATCTAGTCCAGAGCGTGCTTTCAAGGTCTCACGTACAAAAGTGAACAAGTCACAGTTAAGACCTCCCATCAATCTCAGTTGGCTATGTTTACTTCAGCTGTTAAGACAAACTTACAATCTCAAGAATTTAGCAGATTGAAAACATTAAGTAACCTTTAATAGCAGTTATTTAAGTTTCACTTACACATACATGGTTCGTTTTAAAGTGCAAGCAGAATTTTTTTACTGTGAAGAAGTTGCATTTGCTTATGTGCTCTCTATCTTGCATCTGCTGTTGCCTATGTTCAAGAGATCAAGAATCTTACCTGCTGAATGGACCTAATAAAATAAGAGTTTAAACATTCAAATTTTGTTTGTGCTGAAACCAATGGGAATTAACAGGCATGCTCTCCGAATATGGCATGGCATGCAATAGACAACTTGACCCCTGAAATGTCACTCCTCAATTTAATAAGGAAAATCCCAAAAAATTATAGGACCTTATAGTAGGATTGAACTTGTCAGAAGAATCCATGGATTTGGATGTTATGTCTATAATGCATGTTATTATATGTAACGTACTGCCCAATTTCAGGGAAGATTCTATGGTCATTGATGTTGGAGAACCTGCCGATTGGGTGAAGATTAATGTTCGTCAAACTGTAAGTGTCAACATAATTATTTTGTTTTAAGGTGGTGCACGAATATTACATGAAGTGTCTTGATAGTCTGAAATATTAAACAATTTCTTAAGAGTCGTTTCTCATTGTGAAATTCCATTTGGATTTGAGCTGAAACTGCTACATTTTGTTACTGCTTTCATGCAGAAAGAATGCTTTGAGATATATGCGCTAGTTCCTGGGCTTCTAAGGGAAGAGGTGAGATTGCATCTCAGCTGCCACACTTAATCATTGATCCAAAAATAAAATAAAATCTGTGCAACATAAACAAAAAGAGCTTGTCACACGAAATTGAGTCTGCGCCAGGGATAAAATATTAATTCTTGTACCAACTGGAGCAGGTGCATGTTCAGTCTGATCCTGCTGGACGTCTGGTTATAACTGGGGACCCTGACCAGCCTGATAACCCTTGGGGCATCACTGCATTCAAGAAGGTGATTGTTTATAAACATTTAAACACATAAATGATTGGGTACTTCCTCAACTTAACATGAACTGATTGTTCTGTCTCAGGTGATCAACTTGCCGTTAAGGATTGATCCGCATCAAACATCAGCAGTTGTCACGCTTCATGGCCAGCTATTTGTGCGTGCGCCATTTGGGCATCCGGACATGTAGATGCGCATCCTGTTCACTTCAGTTTTCTTCGACTACTGTACCAGTGGTTTTCATGCATATTTATAGGTCTGTGTTTGGCTAAGCCAGCTTGTTCCTTTCTTCAACGCCGAAACTCAGTACTGATCTGATGACAGGCTTTCTGTTTCATGTGCAGGTTTTAGAAGAAAAAATGTTGCAGAAGTAGGATTTGGTTTGCCAAACTGACATAAGCAACTGCAACCCATAGCCGGCGCTGCAATCTTTTCTCTTGTGGTTGTTTATAGTGGTACACATAAATTAGTTGGTTCATTCCTGGATTTTAATATTTAGTGACAGATTTCTTTTCCTTTTTTTTCTTCTGAGAGAGAAACAACACAAAGCTGGAAATAGGTTAAGTGAAGGATTAGTTTCTTTACGTTCTGTATTTTCTTTTCTCTATCTTCTATAAAACCGTTACTGGGCAGAGTTCGGTTTTGAATCCAAGTTTATATGTATACGACGATTCCCTCATTTTTCGAGTTGAGTAGCACTGTTCATTAATCTTCTTGGTTGCTGTCTCAAGAAAGTCTTTATGAATATCCGGTACTTTCAACTCGACGATGGTGTTCCAGGTAGAGCACATTTCACATGTTAGGTGCACTTTGTAGCAACCAAAAGCGTTAAATAAGAATCAAGTCTAATGTTGAGAGGTTGAGGAAATTAGAAATCTTTCATAATGAATTACTCATATTTTATTTCTATAGAAGAGGGAAATGCACATTCTAAAAGAATAACCTTGGGCTGAAGTTTTTGCTTTTGGTAAAATGGTACTCCCTCTGTCCCATAATATTGGACTGAGGGAGTACAAAATTATCCTACTTGTAACCTATCTATAGAGCTGCTCGCTTATTTTTAACCTAATAGTTCTTCTAAGGGGCCCTCTTTGTTGCTCGCTTATTTTTAACCTAATAGTTCTTTCCAAAGAGGGGCCCTCTTTGGCTCTCTCGCTCATATAAGGCCGTTGATTTTCAGATGAGCATTGCGTCATACCACCCCATTCTCACATGTATACATGCCCACTCTTGACATTTGTGTGACTTGTTGAAAATGATTGTCCAGAATAATCTTCACAGTATCATCCGATAATTTGAGACCGCAAGCCTCCACCACCACTCCTATCAAATCCACCTGGTTGTGCCCTAACCAATGCCATCGACTTTCACATGGGGTCATCAGCTTATACAACCCATTTTCGCATGTGTCCATGTCTCATATCATCGGACAAGTTAGACCACGGTTGAGCCACCCTTTCTCGCCCTTCCTCATACCCCAATCTTGCCACCTCTATCTCGTGCGCCATGTTGCCCTATTGTCCCTGTCATCACCCCGGTAATGTGTTCTCAATATTAATGTGTCGTATTGTCTCATCTGTGCATTTTAAAACCGAACCGAAAAACCATACCGAAAATAAACCAAACCGAACCAATTTTATGGTTTTTATGGTCTCGGTATGGTATGAACTTTTCATACCGTTTTGAATTCTATTTTTTATGGTATATACCGAAAAACCGAATGGTTTGCCGAATAAACCGAAGTAAAAATATATGTATATATCTTGGGGAGAACAACCATACAAGTAGTCATTTTTTTACATAAGCTAGATTTCCTATTAAGCGCATCCACTTTTATTGTAACAGTCATACTTCTCTTCACAAGAATACTAAGCACGTCCATAACCATCGAATCCATGCATGCATATGCACTCGCATATAGTTATATGCTCTTTGTATAAAAAGATATGTGTTTTGAGTCATAAATTTGCAAACTATTATATATCATTTTCAAATTCGCGTCAACTTTGGTTTTTAAGATATGTACCGAAACCATACCGAAATAACTTGGTATATACGGAGACCGAGCCGTATCTAAATTTCACACCGTATTCACCAATATATTAATACCATACAAACCGAAAAAACGTATAAACCGTACGCACATAGTGAGTATGTCAAAAATGGTCAAACGGTTTATCTGACTATTCTTCACCAATTATCATTCAAAAGGTAGAAACTGCGAGACCCAAGACGCCATTGCAATAAACGGTTCAAGAGGCAAACAAGTGGCCATTGAGGCCCTTTTCACGTGAACCTACTAATGTGATATGGACACCAAGGCAGGTAAAGAACAAACCCAAAAAGCACCATACAAACGTGGATCCAAAAATCACCGAGCTTTGTAGAGCCAGGGGCACAAATGCAAATATTCTTGTGTTACTAGGAGATACTTCAAAAATGGGAGTGTTGGCCTGCACAGTGGAAAAGGCGCATTGAATATCAAATCTCCAACAAACTGCTTGTGTGTTTGCTTGGGTTGTACATCCACGGTCCACCTGCCGTAAGATCCGCATCAATATGCATCCTGCCAGTCTATGCTCCTTGGTCCTATTTTACCTAGACTAGCCGAGTGCTCGCCATTGCTATGAAACAACATAAAACACATAGGCAAATTGGTCAACATTTCTTTTATGACCAAGCACGACTCAGTGTATATCGTGTGTGTCCTTCATCCTCCTCTCTGTCTTTCCTCCCATGAACAACCCATATCACTTGTGCAATTGGGTGTAGCATTTTCATGGATATCGTCTTCAATCACTATGACTAGAATCCTCTTGACACACTATACAAGTTGAAACTGCCCCAATTAGGGTTAATTTTGAATCGTATATATTCCTAATCCTATTGAAAACACCAGATGTATCCCTAGGTTCATATACTTTGCTCACTACCTATGATAACCGCGTTTTCCGGATGTGGACATGTATGTATGTGAGTTATATATTAGGAATCTACTTCAAAGGTACACTAACGCTATAGAGATAGTGTGCCACATGGAGAGCGGCGTTACTGAGAGCGGTGGCATCTGAACATGTTATCCTGGTTGTACGTACATGTCTAGGGATTTGATCCAGTGGGACCGTTCGGCATAATACGGGAGTAAGAAAATAGATTGTCTGACGTAATACACAGGCGAACAGTGGCGTACGGAAGCCCGCGGGCGACGGTGACGAGCCGAGCCGTGGCTCGCCTCCGTCATGAAAAGTAGTGCGTGGATCAGAATCGTATGCTCGCCGTCTCGTGACCTGTACACAGCGCCGTCAACGATTAGTAAATGTTGACCGGTGGACGAAGTGTGACTGCATACACAGGGCCTTTCTCCCCTTCCCCCCAACCTTCCTATCTTGATGGCGGAAGGCGAAACCATGGCGGCGGCAAATGGTATGGCGGAGTTTGCAAGCCTACGCCACAACTGGCTCGAATTTTTGCTAGATCCGGTAATGTCTGAACTGTATAAATCTGTTCGATTCGATCCAGACACGCCCAAGCACAAATATATGTTTGACTGGTATTCAATTTCTTAGATTCCCGCTAAGACAGGTCATTGCCGGTGATGGGCATCCAAATCCATTAGTTTTGATGGCTGTTGGGCCGTCGGCACCGGCAAGAGCCGACTCGTCGTGCGCGGTTCTGGTGGGAGAACTCGGCGGGAGCGCCTACTCGGCGCTGAACGAAAGGCAGCTGGCGCCTGCGGCGGCGACGAAGTGTGACTGCATACACAGGGCCTTTCTCCCCTTCCCCCCAACCTTCCTATCTTGATGGCGGAAAGCGAAACCATGGCGGCGGCAAATGGTATGGCGGAATTTGCAAGCCTACGCCACAACTGGCTCGAATTTCTGCTAGATCCGGTAATGACTGAACTGTATAAATCTGTTCGATTCAATCCAGACACGCCCAAGCACAAATATATGTTTGACTGGTATTCGATTTCTTAGATTCCCACTAAGACAGGTCATTGCCGGTGATGGGCATCCAAATCCATTAGTTTTGATGGCTGTTGGGCCGTCGGCACCGGCAAGAGCCGACTCGTCGTGCGCGGTTCTGGTGGGAGAACTCGGCGGGAGCGCCTACTCGGCGCTGAACGGAAGGCAGCTGGCGCCTGCGGCGGCGACGAAGTGTGACTGCATACACATGGCCTTTCTCCCCTTCCCCCCAACCTTCCTATCTTGATGGCGGAAAGCGAAACCATGGCGGCGGCAAATGGTATGGCGGAGTTTGCAAGCCTACGCCACAACTGACTCGAATTTCTGCTAGATCCGGTAATGTCTGAACTGTATAAATCTGTTCGATTCAATCCAGACACGCCCAAGCACAAATATATGTTTGACTTGTATTCGATTTCTTAGATTCCCACTAAGACAGGTCATTGCCGGTGATGGGCATCCAAATCCATTAGTTTTGATGGCTGTTGGGCCGTCGGCACCGGCAAGAGCCGACTCGTCGTGCGCGGTTCTGGTGGGAGAACTCGGCGGGAGCGCCTACTCGGCGCTGAACGAAAGGCAGCTGGCGCCTGCGGCGGCGATGAAGTGTGACTGCATACACAGGGCCTTTCTCCCCTTCCCCCCAACCTTCCTATCTTGATGGCGGAAAGCGAAACCATGGCGGCGGCAAATGGTATGGCGGAATTTGCAAGCCTACGCCACAACTGGCTCGAATTTCTGCTAGATCCGGTAATGTCTGAACTGTATAAATCTGTTCGATTCAATCCAGACACGCCCAAGCACAAATATATGTTTGACTGGTATTCGATTTCTTAGATTGCCACTAAGACAGGTCATTGCCGGTGATGGGCATCCAAATCCATTAGTTTTGATGGCTGTTGGGCCGTCGGCACCGGCAAGAGCCGACTCGTCGTGCGCGGTTCTGGTGGGAGAACTCGGCGGGAGCGCCTACTCGGCGCTGAACGAAAGGCAGCTGGCGCCTGCGGCGGCGACGAAGTGTGACTGCATACACAGGGCCTTTCTCCCCTTCCCCCCAACCTTCCTATCTTGATGGCGGAAAGCGAAACCATGGCGGCGGCAAATGGTATGGCGGAATTTGCAAGCCTACGCCACAACTGGCTCGAATTTCTGCTAGATCCGGTAATGTCTGAACTGTATAAATCTGTTCGATTCAATCCAGACACGCCCAAGCACAAATATATGTTTGACTTGTATTCGATTTCTTAGATTCCCACTAAGACAGGTCATTGCCGGTGATGGGCATCCAAATCCATTAGTTTTGATGGCTGTTGGGCCGTCGGCACCGGCAAGAGCCGACTCGTCGTGCGCGGTTCTGGTGGGAGAACTCGGCGGGAGCGCCTACTCGGCGCTGAACGGAAGGCAGCTGGCGCCTGCGGCGGCGACGAAGTGTGACTGCATACACATGGCCTTTCTCCCCTTCCCCCCAACCTTCCTATCTTGATGGCGGAAAGCGAAACCATGGCGGCGGCAAATGGTATGGCGGAGTTTGCAAGCCTACGCCACAACTGACTCGAATTTCTGCTAGATCCGGTAATGTCTGAACTGTATAAATCTGTTCGATTCAATCCAGACACGCCCAAGCACAAATATATGTTTGACTTGTATTCGATTTCTTAGATTCCCACTAAGAAAGGTCATTGCCGGTGATGGGCATCCAAATCCATTAGTTTTGATGGTTGTTGGGCCGTCGGCACCGGCAAGAGCCGACTCGTCGTGCGCGGTTCTGGTGGGAGAACTCGGCGGGAGCGCCTACTCGGCGCTGAACGGAAGGCAGCTGGCGCCTGCGGCGGCGACAAAGTGTGACTGCATAGACAGGGCCTTTCTCCCCTTCCCCCCAACCTTCCTATCTTGATGGCGGAAAGCGAAACCATGGCGGCGGCAAATGGTATGGCGGAATTTGCAAGCCTACGCCACAACTGGCTCGAATTTCTGCTAGATCCGGTAATGTCTGAACTGTATAAATCTGTTCGATTCAATCCAGACACGCCCAAGCACAAATATATGTTTGACTTGTATTCGATTTCTTAGATTCCCACTAAGACAGGTCATTGCCGGTGATGGGCATCCAAATCCATTAGTTTTGATGGCTGTTGGGCCGTCGGCACCGGCAAGAGCCGACTCGTCGTGCGCGGTTCTGGTGGGAGAACTCGGCGGGAGCGCCTACTCGGCGCTGAACGAAAGGCAGCTGGCGCCTGCGGCGGCGACGAAGTGTGACTGCATACACAGGGCCTTTCTCCCCTTCCCCCCAACCTTCCTATCTTGATGGCGGAAAGCGAAACCATGGCGGCGGCAAATGGTATGGCGGAATTTGCAAGCCTACGCCACAACTGGCTCGAATTTCTGCTAGATCCGGTAATGTCTGAACTGTATAAATCTGTTCGATTCAATCCAGACACGCCCAAGCACAAATATATGTTTGACTGGTATTCGATTTCTTAGATTCCCACTAAGACAGGTCATTGCCGGTGATGGGCATCCAAATCCATTAGTTTTGATGGCTGTTGGGCCGTCGGCACCGGCAAGAGCCGACTCGTCGTGCGCGGTTCTGGTGGGAGAACTCGGCGGGAGCGCCTACTCGGCGCTGAACGGAAGGCAGCTGGCGCCTGCGGCGGCGACGAAGTGTGACTGCATACACATGGCCTTTCTCCCCTTCCCCCCAACCTTCCTATCTTGATGGCGGAAAGCGAAACCATGGCGGCGGCAAATGGTATGGCGGAGTTTGCAAGCCTACGCCACAACTGACTCGAATTTCTGCTAGATCCGGTAATGTCTGAACTGTATAAATCTGTTCGATTCAATCCAGACACGCCCAAGCACAAATATATGTTTGACTTGTATTCGATTTCTTAGATTCCCACTAAGACAGGTCATTGCCGGTGATGGGCATCCAAATCCATTAGTTTTGATGGCTGTTGGGGCCGTCGGCACTGGCAAGAGCCGACTCGTCGTGCGCGGTTCTGGTGGGAGAACTCGGCGGGAGCGCCTACTCGGCGCTGAACGAAAGGCAGCTGGCGCCTGCGGCGGCGACGAAGTGTGACTGCATACACAGGGCCTTTCTCCCCTTCCCCCCAACCTTCCTATCTTGATGGCGGAAAGCGAAACCATGGCGGCGGCAAATGGTATGGCGGAATTTGCAAGCCTACGCCACAACTGGCTCGAATTTCTGCTAGATCCGGTAATGTCTGAACTGTATAAATCTGTTCGATTCAATCCAGACACGCCCAAGCACAAATATATGTTTGACTGGTATTCGATTTCTTAGATTCCCACTAAGACAGGTCATTGCCGGTGATGGGCATCCAAATCCATTAGTTTTGATGGCTGTTGGGCCGTCGGCACCGGCAAGAGCCGACTCGTCGTGCGCGGTTCTGGTGGGAGAACTCGGCGGGAGCGCCTACTCGGCGCTGAACGAAAGGCAGCTGGCGCCTGCGGCGGCGACGAAGTGTGACTGCATACACAGGGCCTTTCTCCCCTTCCCCCCAACCTTCCTATCTTGATGGCGGAAAGCGAAACCATGGCGGCGGCAAATGGTATGGCGGAATTTGCAAGCCTACGCCACAACTGGCTCGAATTTCTGCTAGATCCGGTAATGTCTGAACTGTATAAATCTGTTCGATTCAATCCAGACACGCCCAAGCACAAAAATATGTTTGACTTGTATTCGATTTCTTAGATTCCCACTAAGACAGGTCATTGCCGGTGATGGGCATCCAAATCCATTAGTTTTGATGTCTGTTGGGCCGTCGGCACCGGCAAGAGCCGACTCGTCGTGCGCGGTTCTGGTGGGAGAACTCGGCGGGAGCGCCTACTCGGCGCTGAACGGAAGGCAGCTGGCGCCTGCGGCGGCGACGAAGTGTGACTGCATACACATGGCCTTTCTCCCCTTCCCCCCAACCTTCCTATCTTGATGGCGGAAAGCGAAACCATGGCGGCGGCAAATGGTATGGCGGAGTTTGCAAGCCTACGCCACAACTGACTCGAATTTCTGCTAGATCCGGTAATGTCTGAACTGTATAAATCTGTTCGATTCAATCCAGACACGCCCAAGCACAAATATATGTTTGACTTGTATTCGATTTCTTAGATTCCCACTAAGACAGGTCATTGCCGGTGATGGGCATCCAAATCCATTAGTTTTGATGGCTGTTGGGCCGTCGGCACCGGCAAGAGCCGACTCGTCGTGCGCGGTTCTGGTGGGAGAACTCGGCGGGAGCGCCTACTCGGCGCTGAACGGAAGGCAGCTGGCGCCTGCGGCGGCGGCTCTTGGTGGGCCGGCCCATGAACGCGCGCGAAGAAAAATATATATTATTATGCGCAAAAGATCTCAAAAGGTGGCTCTCAGTGAGTCGAACTCGCGACCTCGCAGTAGTTTTCACGTTTAGCCAACCAGTAGACTTACTGGCTGCTAGTGATTCACTTCAGCGTGATTTTATTTAAGAACCAGCGTCGCAGTGCTACATATCTCGCTTAGATTTTTTAGTTTATTTGAAAACATTGAGGAAAAACGTGAACGTATGGTAAAAATGAACATTAATGAAAAATGTGAATTTATGGAAAAAATGTAAAACAAATTTGATAGTTCATGAACATGCAAAAAAAAGTTGGCCAATGTAAAAAAGGTACATGTATTCAAATAAGTTCACGAATTCAAAAACAAAAGTTCATGAAATGAAAAAAAGAAGTGGACAATTTTTTTAAAAAAAGCTCACAACAATGAAACGACCATGAGTCTGAAAAAAGTTCACAGATTTTAAAAAAGTTCATCGGATTTCAAAGAAGTTCAATGATTTTGGAAAAAGTTCTCGAATTTAAAAAAAGTTCATCAGATTTGAAAAAGAGTTCATCGAACTTCATCAAATTTGAAAAAAGTTCATCGAATTTAAAAAAAAGTTCACTGAATTTGGAAAAAGTTCATTGAATTTAAAAAACTTCATCAACTTTTCAAAAAGTTCATCGGATTTGAAAAAGAGTTCATCGAATTTGAATATTCTTCATCAAATTTGAAAAAAGTTCATCGAATTTTTTAAAAAAAGTTCACTGAATTTGGAAAAAGTTCATTGAATTTAAAAAAGTTCATCAACTTTTCAAAAAAGTTCACCGGATTTGAAAAAGAGTTCATCGAATTTGAATTCTTCATCAAATTTGAAAAAGTTCACCAAATTTGAAAATAAGTTCATCGGATTTGAGAAAAGTTCATCGAATTTGAAAATAGTTATTTGAATTTGAAAAAAGCACACCAAATTGAAAAAAGTTCATCAGATTTGAAGAAAGTTCATCAAAGTTGAAAAAAATCATAATTTGTTAAAATAGTTAACTAAAAATAGAAAAAATTCATTGATTTTTAAAACAAAAGTTCATCAAATTTGAAAAGAAAAGACACCATCGATTTGAAAAAGTTCATGCATTTAAGAAAAGAGAAAAAACGAAAAAAATCGACGAGGGAATAAACCAGGAAGAAGAAGAAAGAAAAATCAGAAAAGAAAAATGGAAAAAAGGAAAACGGAAAAATGAAAAAGAAAAAAGCGGGAGGGAAGGAACGAAGAACTGAAGAGTTGAAAGTTATCAGTTCCCGCTTGCTGGCGCGGTGGTAGTACGAACCAAGCTGCATTTGGGAGGTCTCTGGTTCGATCGCTCAGTGAGCGCCCTCATATTTTTGTAAATTTGCCTATAACGGATGCGGAAGCACTCAGCAACTCAGTCTGTGTCCGTCGAGTCCACCGGGATTTTGAACCCAGATGCACCAGGCTGGAGCAGAAGGTATACATAACAATGAGTGTTTTTTCCTCTGGATCCATGGTTCTGATTATTTTATTGCCTAATTCTCTGTCTAGTGGACATGAGTACTACTGTCAACAAGCTGATCCTATGATTTTTTTTTCTTTTTCTGAAACTGAGCCTATAATTCGGGTAATAAACCATGCGTGCAATTAGCATATATAATGCTTCCCGGTTAGACCATGCCAACCATGCCGAAATTAGAATACTTAGACCCTGTACGGAATCCCTCCATCCCGCTCCAATATTGCTGACTCCACGGAGCTGCGGAGCTCGGTTTTAGCCGCTCCCTGAAAATGAGCTACAGACCAGTCCGCTCTGGGAGCGCAGTCGAGGGAGCGGAGAGGAGCCGAACGCGGCCTTAGTCTTCTATGGGCATAGCATGCCATCCATATGTAAATGCAACAAAAAACACGGTATCACTGTTGTATGAAAATTGATCACATTATCTCAGAAACTGTTATTTTGAATTTTAGAAAATGGTCAGTGACCGCTCTTTAATTTCTTGAATTTGCCACAGATTCCACTACAGAGAGATAAGTGCAGATGTTGAGCAGCCAGATCCATTCGTTTCCATGGTTGTTGGGCCATCGGCATTGAGACGCGCCGAATCATTGTGCGCGGTTGTGCTTGGACAACTCAGGGGCACTGCTGAGCAGAGCAATTCTGCCGGCAAGAGGAAGGAGTCTCCAAGTCAGTCCGCCGAGTCCACCGGGAAGGTGAACTCAGAGGCACCAGGGTGGACCTGAAGGTATACATATAATTGAGTGTTTTTCTTTTCTGTATAAATGGTTCTGTTTTTTGTTCCCTATTCCCTATGTCGATGGATGTCCAATGTGCATTAGTACTACTGCCAAGTAGCTGATCCTCTGGCTGTGGCAGTCATTCATTCATGCAATTTAGCTTCCCAAATGGTTTATGCGTCAAATCATGTCATCCTCGCATGGAATTGGCATGCATACTGTTTTCTGGGCATATCATGTGAACTATTGTAATGAAACTCGAAAGAACATGCCCTCCAGGCTATTGAATAAAATATTATTGCATCATCTGAATGAATGTGAATTTAATTTCAGGTTAAGAGTTGGTCGCGCCCCTCCGGATAGGGCACCTGTCCAGGCAGAGCGACTCCATTAGAAGAAACAATCATGAGGTATGATGATAAACCCTTGGAGAATGTGGTGAAGCCAGAGATTAGGATGAGTTTTGACTCACTTTGGGAAGCATATGATTTTCTATAGTCTGTATTCTTGGGAGCTTGGATTCGGTATATGATATGGAAAGAGCCTTCTGAATGTTGAGCGGACAAAGTGTATGCAGGAGATCGTTTGCGGATGGTTAGTTAGCACTTAATACCATATATAAAAAATTGGCAGTTTTTTACATAATGCTTGGACTGGATTCATATACCTGACACAGGAAAAAAATCATTTTGCAGGGGAAACCTGAATAGCAGAATAGTTGGTCTTGTCGGTGTGAGTGTCCTGCAATGATCAGATTGCTTAGAGCTGCAGACAATGGATGGTACATTGCTGAGCACCGCTCCAGCCACAAACATTCATTGTCTCTGACCTGTGGCGAAAAAGTTCATTGGCCATTGCACAAGCACATAGATGTGTACACGAAAGATTTGGTGAAGCAACTAAGGGGAACAATGTGAACCTAAACAAGGTGTACAACATAGTTGGCAGCTTCTTCGGTTCAACCCAGAATGTGCCTTTCACAAAACGGACACTGCACAATCTCTATGGTCGGATAAGTAGAGACCAGGAAACTGTCCGGTGGATCAGGTTGGATGAAACGTCATTTCCTTGGAAGACGGTTCCGTCAATGGAGCAGTAATTGCTTTTGCGCCCGATTTAGCGTGGGTCAACTGGAACTATCTTTACCCACTCGATTCATTTCGCCTTTCCTCCCCGCAAGCCATATGCCCCTTGATATCCCCTCCCCCCGATATCTCTGGCGCACTGATAGCCATGTCGGTGGCGAGCAACTTTCAAGCAGTCCCTGCCATGGCTGACAACGGACTGAAGCTCCTGCCGGATCCGTTAGACAGGTACTTGCTCGGGCCTACTCTGATGTTGTTTCTCGCCCTACGCTTACGGCCTTTGCTGATGCTGACGGCGGGCTTTGTTTGCCAATCACGATGCAGGTTCCCACCGAGAGAGGTGATTGTGGACGTTGAGCAGCCAGATCCTTTGGTACTAAGGGGGTTTAGCCACCAGCTACGCCCGGCGGTGACTCTTCGTGTGTTGTTGTGGTGGGGCACCTCGATGGCGCTGCTGGCCAACATGACACAGGCGGCAAGAGGAAGGAGTCTCTGACACAACCCGTGGAATCCACCGGGAAAGTGAAGCCAGAGGCCCCTAGGTGGACTAGGAGGTGAGATGACTCTGCAATTTACATGCCTTTGTCATTTTAGGAGATGTCTGAATTTGTGCTCACTAGGGTCGATTGGTAGCCCCTTAAAACCCAATGTCGGCAAAATATTAATTTAAGTCACTTAATAGAGAAATCCTGGTGCGATTTTAAATCCTAAACCGTTTGACACAGGTAGCTTGGTCTGTTTTGAAGGTAAAAAGAAAACCATTAGACAAAATCAAGGAATTCGGTGCTCTGCTAGAATTGTGATATGAAAATTATGATATCAATTTGGATGCCTTGCCATGTAAGCCCTCTGTACCAAAATATAAGACGTCTTTGTACGGAGGTAGTAGTTGTAAAATGCAATGCTAATCCGTTTGTCGCAGAAGCATGGACTGTTCTCTGGTGGGTTGTGTCACTGATCAGTAAAATAAGGTTTTACCATGATAAAAAAAGGTGTTGCTCTAAATTGAGATATCATCTACAAAACTTGGGATATTTTTCTCTTGCATGTTGCGAGTTGGCCGTGCACCTGCTGACAGAAAACCATGCCCTGGGGGAGTTACTCCATTAGAAGAAACAATCAGGAGGTACGCTGATATTGGAATGAGTTTTGACTCTCTCAGGGAAGTGTATGATTTCTACAACCTTTAATTATTTATGGGAGCTCAAATTTGGTATAAGATATGGCAAGAGCCATCTGAATGTCGAGCGGACAAAGTGTATGTAGGAAATTGTGTGGATGCTTGGTCAGTACATATAACACAACACTCGCAAGCACTTACATTTTATTTTAATCCGCTTGATCACTGGCTATGCGACTGCCTTAACTGCAACTGGTAGATTCCTTTTTTATAGGGGAAGCCTGAGCAGCAAAACAGCCGGTGCGAATGCCCTGCGATGGATGGTTCATTGCTGAGCACCGGGCCAGCCATAACCATTCATTGTCACTGACTTGTGGTGAAAAGGTTCACTGTACATCGCACAAGCACATAGATGTCTACACAAAAGATCTAGTTTTTTTTTTGAACGGTCACCGGGGGGGAGAGCTTCCCCACCTGAATATATTACCACTCAAAGGAAGTTCGAGAATTACAACAGAGATAAGTTACAACATCAGCCTTTTAGGATGTAGCTGAGGATAAGAAGTGAAGCCATTGCTTAGCGAATAATTTGTCTTCCTTCTTTTTGAACCGAAAAACCCAGAGAGAGAAATCAGTTACAATGTTGCGTAGCGTGGTTCTGTGAGAATGATCATCGTTTCTGAAAACTAGGGTGTTTCTTGAGTCCTAAATTTTCCAAGGTATAGTGAGAGCGACTGATGGCCATATGTTGGGGTTGAGGCCTTGAAGTGTTTGGTGTTGTAGCAGGTCGTCAAGAGAGGTTGGAGCATGCAGCCCCAGGGCGGACCATACTTGTGAAGCATAAGAACAGCTGGAGATGAGGTGTAGCGCATCTTCATGAGGATCTTGACAGCGAGGGCATGCGGCTGATTGAGCAATATGCTTGCGAAATAAGTTGACCTTCGTGTTGATCCGATCGCGAAGGAGTAGCCAGGCGAAGATCTTGACCTTGATCGGGACTTTAGAGGCCCAAACAAGATCGTGGTATGGGTCGATGTAGTCTTCAGCAACAATAGAGGAGTAGGCATTCTTTGCTGAGAACGGCAGGCCGTGGGTGAGCGACCGTTCTCTGGTTGGTCGACCTGTTGGAAGTCCGGCAACAACAACAACACACAATCCAGCTCGCGAGCAGCAGCATTAGATAGACGATTCCGCAGGTTCGCTAATAAGCTGGTTTGCCAGACAATAGCCACTAAAACCTTGTCGTCAATGGAGTGTGAGTAGAGGTTGGGAAAAACTTTTTGAAGTGGTGATTGCAGCAGCCATTTATCTAGCCAGAAGAAGGTGGAGAGGCCATTGTATGTGATGACAAAGGAGTGCTCAATGAGCAATGGCAAGTTGTTGTTGATAACCTTCCATAGAAAGGAAGGTCGTGTAGTTTTTGCAGCAATACCGAGAGGGTGCTGTTGGTTGAACCACTGGGTCTAGGGAACATTTGGGTGTTGCATAATTTTGGAAGAAAATTTCATAAGCAAGCAACGGTTTTGGATCTCAAGATTTTTAATGCCTAGACCACCAGTATCTTTAGGTTTGCAAACATTTTTCCACGCGACAAGGCAGCTCGCTCCAGTGCATGTAGACTCGTTAGACCAGAAGAAGGCTCTCCGAATAGCGTCAAGTTTTGCTAAGATGGATTTTGGTAGCTTGAAAACAGACATGAAATAGACCGTTAAGGAGTCGAGGACAGCAGTCAGGAGGGTGAGCCTGGCCCCCCTTGAGAGAAGGCGCGCCACCCAGCCAAATAGGAATTTCCGAAAGTTATCTATGATGGGGTCGAAAGCTGTCAGTGGTAATTTTGAAGGGGAAAGTGGAAGCCCTAGGTACATCAGCGGAAAATCGGATGTTGAGCAACCGATAGTAGCAGCAATGTTATTTTGAGTAGCAGAGTCCGTAGCAATTGTGAGAACAGCAGTTTTGTGGTAGTTGATAACCAACCCCGTTGCCAGAGCGAAGTCATGAAGTGTTTTTTTGAGAATCAGGGTTGCTGCATCACTAGCAGCAGCGATTATGAGGGTATCATCCGCGTATTGCAGTGTCACCGGTGGTTCATTAGGTCTTAGAGGGTGGCAGAGTATGTTAGGTTGAAATGCTTTGGCAATTAATCTTTGGAGAACATCCGCGACAATGATGAACAGATACGGAGAGAATGGGTCCCCTTGTCTAAGTCCACATCCACATTGAATCCAGGGCCCTGGAACACCATTCAAGAGAACAACCGTTTTGCCAGTGGAGAGGATATTTTGGACCCAATCGCAGAAGATGGAGGGAAAGCCACGTACTGTTAGGATTTGAATGAGGGAGGTCCAGCTTATGGAGTCAAATGCCTTTCTGAAGTCCAACTTAAAAACCATTATCTGTGCTTTGCGAGTGTGGCACGTACTGAGAATATCTGCAGCATAAATGAAGTTTTCGGCAATGTTACGGCCATGGAGGAAGCCCATCTGATCGTAGTGAATGAGAAGCGGTATGAGAGGTTTAACTCTGTTTGTGAGGATTTTGGCAACTGCTTTTGGCGTGCAGTTTTGGAGAGAGATTGGTCTAAATGTATCAGGAGCAGTTGGCGCCTGTGTTTTTGGTAATAGTACCATGTAGGCTCGGTTGAAGCGTTCGAGAGAGCATGTTTGATCCTGGAAGGCAGCAAAAAAGGTAGGATGGATGGTTTGATGATGTGCCAAAATTTCCTGAAGAAGATGGGCCCGAAGCCGTCTGGTCCTGGGCTGGCATTGGTGTTCATGGAGAGAAAAGCTTGATGGATTTCTTCGTGGGAGAAGGGTAGTGTTAGGTCACGAAGCTGAGGGAGGGGAGAGGGGTATAGCTGCAGAAGACTGAAGTTCCAGGTTGCCTGTTTAGTGGTGCCAATCAACTGTTGGAAAAATTCTTTTAAAATGTGAGCTTTTTGTTCGTGGAGGAAAACTTCAGTGTTGTTGTGAATAAGCATGGGGATTTTATTTGTTCTCGATCGCTGGGTTGCCGAAGCATGGAAGAATCTAGTGTTCTCGTCACCGTCGATGGCCAAACGTACCTTCCCCCTTTGTTTCCAGAAGGAGATCTTTTGTTTGATAATTAGTTGGAGCAGATTGGAGAGCGTAAGCCGAAGTTTTTGTTCGAGCGGGAGAAGTGGGGCGATTTCTTCGTTTAAATCAAGGGCCTGGATAGCCAGTTTGCAGTTGGTTTCTCGTTGGTAGATGGGCTTCAGTGTTTTGGCCCAAGACTTTAGGGCCGATCGTGTAGATTTGATACACCCAGCAAGGGCGGCAGCATGGTCTGTGGGGGGCCTCAGATGAGCAGAGATGGGCTGCCAGCATTCACGCACGGTATCTGCACATTTTGGGAATGAGGCCCAGAATCTTTCAAATGGAAAAATGCGGGAAGATGGGACGGACGTGGATATTGTGACTAGTAGTGGCACGTGATCAGAAATGAACCTAGTAAGAGAGGTTAAGTGAGAGTTTGGGAAGATAGCATCCCAAGCTAAGTTGATTAGTACCCTATCTAGTCGGATTAGAGTAGGGGAGTGTCTTTTATTTGACCAGGTGAACTCTCTGTCAAGTAATGGAAGCTCTAAGAGGGCAAGTTTGTCGATTGCATCGTTGAAAGCGTCAGCCTCTGATCGTCGAAAGTTGCTGTTGTTACGTTCGTGGGGGAATCTAGTGATGTTGAAGTCTCCAATCAGGAGCCAAGGTGATTGCGCTGGTGGTTCAATTAGTTTTAGTTCGTCAAGGAAGTTCGTCTTTAGATCACGTTGCGATGGAGCATATACGTTTGTAACGAAGATGTTGTGTGGCGATGCAAGACAAGATAGAGTTAAGGTAGATGTGAAGCGTTTGTGTTGGCAATTGATGAGCGAGAAGCATCGGGAGTTTGTGGCCGAAAGAATTCCGCCCGCAGTTCCAGAAGCGTCCAGGTGATTGTTCGAGTCTAGGAAATGTGGCAAGATCGATCGAAGCTTGATTGTGTCTGGTTTTTGTAATTTGGTTTCTTGAAGAAGGGCTATGGACGGCCGCAAGCAGTTTATTTCAGAGAACACGTTCGCGCACTTGTCATTGTCACCTAAACCACGGACATTCCAGGATACAATTGAGTAGG
Source organism: Triticum aestivum (assembly GCF_018294505.1). Taxonomy (NCBI): domain Eukaryota; kingdom Viridiplantae; phylum Streptophyta; class Magnoliopsida; order Poales; family Poaceae; genus Triticum; species Triticum aestivum. The sequence goes on along the minus strand of NC_057810.1, from coordinate 560,069,202 downwards.
AAGCATTCTTCATAGATGAAACTTGAGGTAGCACCATACATAGGGGTATTGACACGATCGACAACCATATCGTGTCAAGTTACAGAACGACAAGCTGACAGAAGTAGGCGTGAGCACACTAACAGGTTCGGTCTTTCTACCATAGCAACTACATAGCGGAGCTAGACCCCGGTTACATGGCCATAGTTGGCCGCCACACACGTGGCCACAGAACGGAGAGCTGATCATGGCGAGTCCATGTCACCAGAGGCGGAAGCAATCTCCGCAACCGCTCCCTGCGAGGCACCGCAGGCAGCAGCAACAGCAGCCAGATCTTCAGGAGAGGCAAGACCGCGAGAAGCTCCGTCGACAAACCCAGACTCGTCGCAAAGACGAGCATGGATCAGAGCATCAGAAAGATCCTTGGACGCAGCAGCCAAGTCGAGCTTCTTGGCCTTGGAGCGCATGGCCCTGGCGGTCATGGTGGAGTAGACAGGCGGCTCGATCTCAGCCAGCCTGGCGCTGCGCCTGGCCTTGATGCCAGAGTCAGCCGCCATCTTAGCGCGCCTGCTGATACGCCTAGCCAGGCATTCATGGGTTGGCTGCGGCGAGAGAATGGCCGAGGGAGCAGGTGGAGATGGCGAAGGAGATAGTGCAGCAGGCAGCGGAGGTGAAGGTGGTGGGGCTGGTAAGGCTAGCAGAGAACGAGAGGGGCGAAGGCGAGCCCGATCCCGAGCCGGAGAGGGAGAGCGAGCTGGGGGAGCCCAAGGGGCACGAACCAGCATGGCGACGGGCATGCCATCGGCCATGACAGCCAGGATCGGGATGCCTTCTAGAGGCCGGTCCACAGGAGATGGAGGAGGGCCCGTGGGTGACTCCGGTGTGCAAGCAAATGGTGACATTGCCGTAGCGATGTTTTTGATCTGTGAGATGGTGGAGGGAGAGAGATGAGGGTTTGAGGAGATGGAGCCATCGTCATCATCCTCCGAGGAGAAGGGTGAGGCCTGAGAACCATGACGGAAGAGTGCACGGCTCTCAAGCTTGACAATATTGTCGGGGAGCCTAACCATTAGGCATGGGGGAAGGACGAAATCACGGGCAACCATGACCAGAGCACGGACGCTCGGGTAGTCACCCTGAAAGCAGTGTTGGTCGGCAGAGACAAAGTCGCCAAGATGGGAGAAGAAATAGTCGACACCCTCAGGGTGCCATAGCTCGTCCGGGAAATCGAAAGCCTCGATCTCAGCCATGTGAATGAAGATGGTTGTGGATCTGTTGTCGGCGTGTTCTGGCCGTTCGAAGAAGAGTGTGTTGCCCTGGAAGTGGATAGGACCATGGCCAGTGACCGCTAGGCGCTCCTCCGCGTTAGGGAAGGAGAGACGCCCGGCGCCATGTGTAGAGGATGTGAGGCCGAAGGCAGGGTTATTGCGGTGGTGAGCAATGGCTTGGCGTATGAACCTAAATGGGTTGTGCAGTGGAGTGGCAAGGTGCACGTAGGCGAGGTTGTCAACCTGCCGAACAAGGCAACTAGGTGGGACGAGGAGGGGGATATGTGGTGACGAGTGGGTGTAGCCTGATGCAGCGGAGGGAATGTTGACAGGAGATGGAGGCGGAGGCGGGGCGAAGGACGGCGCCGGGGAGGAGGATGAGGATGCACGTGGCCCGAAGATGAGCGGGAGACGGAATGGTGGCAGGTCATTGGTGAGAACACAGTGAGAGCCAAACCAGATCGGAGCGCCGTTGGAGAGCGCGGAGCCGGCCGAGGAGCCGGAGGCGGTGTGGGTACCCGTCGTATGAGCCATTGAGCTGAAGCTCCGGTGGCCGGAGCACCAACAGCGGTGTAGAACATAGTAGGAAGCTTCTTCGGTTCATCTCAGAATGTGCCTTTCACGAAGAGGCCACTCCGGAACCTTTCTGCACAACATAATAGGAAGCTTCTTCGGTTCATCTCAGAATGTGCCTTTCACGAAGAGGTCACTCCCGATGCATGTGTTTGTGCGACAGAATATGGGGCTGCAATTCGACCGTGAGTCGGATCAGAGCTACCAGGAGAAGAGGATACGGATTGTAAGCAATTTCTTTTAGATTTTTTTGTGCCCTCTTCCTAATTGTTGTGCAAGTGTACGTCGTCGAAAAATTCTAATGATGAATCTCTTTGTGAGAAATACAGAGCGGAGCAGTCATGAGAACAAATATTGCCATTCAACAACATACAAATAAGGTTTACACCAGGAAAATGTTTGAGCAATTTGATGAGAACCTTTTTGAGGGTCGGGCTTACCAGGTCGAGGAAATTGAGAAGAAGTACATTGCAAGACACAACGATGTCGAGAAACACCAGAAGTGGAGCGTGATTGATTACGAGGTGACCATGTCGGACGATGGCGAGTGGTTCGAGTGTGAATGCGGGCAATTCACCCTCATGGGGATGCTTTGTTACCATGCTTTGAAGGTATTTTTTATCTCAATATTGCTCATTCCTCTGCTATCCGCGAAAAGTCATATTTTGATTTCCAATGTTTCAGGTGATGGACTATGTTGGCGTGAAGGAGATGCCAAAGCGGCACATCCTCAAGAGATGGACGAAAGATGCTAGGGATATCCTGCCCCGGCATCTTGCTCACTTCAAAACAGACCAGGCCGTGAACAAATCTTTCTGGTAACTGGGATGCACTTGCTGGACTGTCTGCTCCGAGCAAGAAATGTGGTGCCGGGCGACCATGCTTCAGTAGGAAGAAGGCACCATATGAAGGACTGATTAAAAGGACAAAGTTCTGCAGCATTTGCAAATTGCCAGGACATGAGAAGACTACCTGCCCTGACAGGGGTGCCAAAACCTACAACCTGCAAGAACTGTGGCATCGCCGGACACCGTCGCACTTCGTGCACCAGGCCGCTGTTCGCTGATGCTTCTTAATAACTTGGAGAAACATGTATGATAACTCTAAATTTTAAGTTTTGAGGATTTTCTAGTGTGTGATTTATGCATGGACCCCCACGCTTGTTCCTCCCCGAGTGTAAACTGCTGTATTTTTAACTATGCTGAAATGTGTGGAGTTATAATATTTGGTTTCTGTACCTTTTAAGTCATTTGAGACAAATGTGATTTTTCCAATTTGCACCTACTGATGTCTGGATGACAAATAGTTTTTCTAGTCACCGAGCATGACTGAAAACTGGCCGGGGTGATGTCCCTGTGCGTCACTGAAATTGGCTTGGATGATGCCCCCGAGCATGACTAAAACTCGTGCCCCCGAGCATGACTAAAACTCGTTTGTGGGTGCCAGTTTGTTGTTGCAGTGTACATCTACAGTCAACTACTCCATGACATGTGTGCTTGCATTTTGTCGACCACTGGATCGCTCGTGTGCGCCAAATGTATTCAAATTCGTAAGCTGCTGGCAACCAGGCCTATGAGGCCGAGGCAGCAGAGTAGACGTCAAGCCGGGACGGTTCAGGTAGGCCCATAAAAATGGCTGATCCATCCGACCTCCTCCTGTACCGGTGCCACAGGGTTGCTGGGTTGCATAATAAATGAGGCGGTCCCATCTTGAAATACATCTACAATACCCAGCATTCTAATGACCAGAATACGGGTGAACACGAGGATCCCAAGAACAGCATGTGGATGAGATAACGGGCTCAGCTGTGCTCATGATCAGAAACGAATTTTCCCTTCCTTCAAAGCCTAAAACCTCAGTGTAGAAACCATGGATGGGCTTCTTCTGCCTCCGTGAGCTCACATGGGATTCAAACATCCCAATCCTGTTTCTCTGTGGTTTCTATAAGAAAAACTCTAGAGGATAAAGCATAAATCTATTCAATGTAAACTATAACAGGTGAGTTCTTGTTGGATGCTTCGAAATGAATAAAACGCAATTGCACAGAGGGTGTTTAGGAGATCCGAGATCAGGAGAATCATGGCAATCCATGAACTGATGGAGCGTGATGTGTCGCCAACTGACATGCTATCCAGGAAGGGAATACCCACGGAGGTACTTAGAATCGACTCCTGACTCGCGGCACAACGCAACCCTGCCAGTTCGTGCAATCTGCAAAATGCATGGCCAAGGAGGGTAAAGGATCGACTACAAATAACCATTCGAAAATTTGCAGTTGCTAAACTACAATTTGCATTGGCCTAGTAAGTACTCCCTCTGTAAAGAAATATAAGAGCGTTTAGATCACTAAAGTAGTGATCTAAACACTCTTATATTTCATTACGGAGGGAGTACTCCACAATCAAGGAATAACTAATCCACTGATGAACACAAATTATGGATACTATGGAGCATTTGCAAAGTGAGCTCAAGAGCTTAAAAAAAGTAACCTTCAGTACGAACCTCACAGATGCCGTAGGGCTCAAGCAACCTTTGTAATGCAACCATTTTATCAAGATCTCCGGTAAGCTGCATGCCAGTAAGGTTATTGTTTGTTAAGACAAATTATTGATGCCACTAAATTTAGTCCTTGCGGGACTCTTTTACAAGATTCAAGAAATGCAGGAAAATGGAAAGGGTAGGATCGCAATGTCCGGCCTTATTGAATTGTAGGATTAAATACGACAAAATCCCAACGAAAGGGTGTTTGATTACGCCATAGGAAAAACAAAGAAATCACTGCATGAGCTTTGATTTAATGGAAATGTTTCTATGAAATAGCGGCAAGTGAATTCTTATGAGATATTTATATAAATACAGTTTATGTCAAATTTCGTTGTTCAAATGGATTACATTTATGTCAGACATACGATTTGCCGGTATAGCCATACATACATGACACTGAAACAATCTATAAACGCCCACATTGTCGCATGTCTCTATTATCCTACTTAAATCAATATGAATAAGCACTAACATATATTTCAAAATAGCAGCAGATCTATACTGAAATTTTTATCAGCTAGTTGACAGCTACACAGATAATGCTCCAAGTAAAGGCTGTATCTGATTAATGTTCATATTTCTGCTGTCTACAATCAACATGTCTAGATTGAATTAAGAAAATGCTTAGATTAAACCGACTGATTTATCTACCAACAAAAGAATATAAAGTCCTAAATCTAGTAGTTGGACGGACCCAAGAGGGTAAAGTAATTATTACCTGAAGAGTTATTGTGTGGCCTGATACATCAACCGTTTTGGCCCTGAAAACATCCTCAGCAATATCCAGGATATCCCTGCGAGCTGAGGTGTTCCCAGCGACCTTTATGATCATTAACTCTCTAGCCGCAAATGGTAAATGTGTAAGATCTTGAACCTGAGAAACCAAGATGAATTTGAGTTAACCTTACAAATGCAACAACAATCATAGAAACCACACATTTATAAGTTGACCTCATAAACATCGATGAGCTTGTAAAGTTGTTGTACTAGCTTGGCGATAGATTCATCATTTCCAGGAACGACAGTGGTGATGCGAGAAGTGCCCATTTTTTCAGCTGGGCCAACAGCAAGACTCTGTCAAAGTAATGGATACAACTTTTAAGCATTTACTGCAACCATGTAACCTGCAATGATCTAACTGAGGCAACATAAGATATATAAGCAGAAAACGAACCTGAATATTGTAGCCCCTCCGGGCAAAGACACCCGGTACGACATTAAGAACTCCAGGGGAATCATTCACAAGGATCGACAAAGTATGTGAACAAAACCCTGTAGGCTAAAGAAAGAAAAGTATGCCATTTATTTTCCAAATGGGTATTAAAATTGCAATTGTAGTTCAATGCAAACAAATTTTAACAATTTTAGTGTTCAAGTACACTTCAGGGCTCTTGCCATTAATTTTCAGCAACACAGCAGCTCTAGTGAAAGAAGAATGCAAGAACTTACATCACTGTCAGTCATGGCACCCCAATGAGCATCAAGAATTTGATTCATCGAGAAGCTTTCGTAAGATTCCACTGGATAAACATCGCCCTAGTAATAAGAACATAAGATTATATAAAAATTCATACAGCTGCTGTTGCAAATTGAAGCAAAAAATATTTGCAATAAAATTGTTCACACAAACATAGGCAAGGTCATTTCTAACCAGTGTTTGTGAAATTGTGGTTATTCTATAAGATAGCCAACTTCTTACTACTTTCAAATCAAGACTAACAATTCGACATAATGCGGGTCTTGGGAATGATACAACAATTTAAATAATGCACCAACTTCTGCTTTTGTCCTAAACTGATAGGCATAAATAGATAAATCTAGCTAACCACATCAGTATTCACTGCATATAAGGTGCACTTGCAAGGATCAATATTGGCAAATTATTTACAGAAACTATTTTGCCCTTACAAACTCAGATTGAAAGAAAAAAGAACAGCAAGAAATAATCAACAAGATCAATTCAGTAAAGAACAATTCTTATTATAAAGAATAGAAGAAGTAAATTATGCGTGTTGATTTTCATTGAATACATAAAAAGAATTCACACAACACAATAAACCAGGTCAAAATAAATGGAGACAGTGTTGTTGCAGTGCTGAAAAAAAAGATAAATACATGCTACAAGAATTATATGAATGATAAGAATTATCATTCCTTACCTGGGATGATTCCTCAGAATCCCCACTGGTTGTCTTTGCAGTGCTTAGTGTAGATTTCGAAGGCATTTTTACTTCAAGATCAGGATAGGAAGCTACGGAGAACCTCCAAAAAGGAGCGGTTTGTCCCATTTTCTCACGCCTCAAAGCTATCTGTTACATTAGTAAGGCCCATTAGATATAGTCAAGAAGAAAGCAGGATATGGTATTAATCTTTGAGGAAAGTATCGTTTTCCCCCTGAAATCCTCTCTGATGGATCAATTCCCCCCTCAACTCTAATACCGGATCAATCAGCCCCTCAAATCTCTAAAACCGGACCAATTCCCCCCTAAAGTGGTTTTGAACTTGATTTTGAGTGGTTTTGACCCAGACCGCGTACCCGCTCTGCTCTCCTTTGTTTCGTCTCGCTTCAGGTGGTGCCAGTCAGCATCGTCGAGTACGCACTCCAGGGCTCCGCCTCCTCCCCGCGCGACGCCTCCACTGACTCATCCTTGTCCTCCTCCACCTCTAGCTGCTAGGCCGGGAACGAGAAGAGGATGAACTGGAGCTCCTTCGACATCGGCGAGTACCATGTGGCCGTCGCGCAGTGGTGCCGGGGCGAACGCGGCCACGCAAACCGGCGAGAGACGCCGTTGGCACCGGGGCCCAGAGCCGTCTCCGCCACAAGAGCCTACGACGGAGCTCGAAGACGACGAGATCACGTTGCCGTCATCCTCCAGCAGCCCCGACACGCTGGAGACGCTCATCGAGAACGACGCCTGCGTGGTTGCCGCCTCGAACACCGTCGCCGCTCACCGGGAGGAAGAGAATGCGGGCCTGGTGCAGCAGAGCGTGATCACGGGCGGCCGGATGAGCGCGTCGACGGTGCTGATGCAGTTCGTCTCCTGCGCTGGCCAAGCGGGACGCCGGTCAGTGCGGTGCGAGGCACACAGAGCGGTTCCCGCACTGGGCAGTCGGACTTGAGCAGGAGCATGGCATCAGATGGCTTCTCGGGAAGCATCGGCGTCCGTGTAGGCATGGAGTGGGAGTACTTCTGCGGCAGCCTGGTCGAGACCATGAAGACGGCAAGCGGCGAGCATGCCGGCCACGGAGGCGAGCTGGGCGCACTGAAGACGCGAAGTGCGCGGCCATAACCGAGAGAAGTGCACGATCTGGGTCAAAACCACTCAAAATCAAGTCCAAAACCACTTTAGGGGGGAATTGATCCGGTTTTAGAGATTTGAGGGGTTGATTGATCCGGTATTAGAGTTGAGGGGGAAATTGATCCATCAGAGAGGATTTCGGGGGGAAAACGATACTTTCCTCTTAATCTTTCTAAGGAGTATAACCTTGCCAGTTCTGGCAACTTCCTTGATCCCGAATTTGCTCAGGTTCCTCTGTACAGCAGCAATTTTTCCAGGATCGCCAGTTACCTTTGGCATGACTCAAAACAGAGAGCATACTTTACTTTAATAAACTACATACAAGTGATAGTGTAATTTATCTGCAAGATACGAAACATCACGGATTTTACCTCAACAGTTAGTGTATGGTCTGAAAGATCAACCACTTTAGCTCTGAAAATGTCAACCAAACCCATCACCTGCATGTATGAGTATTAAAATAAGCAAAGAATACCCAAACTGTACTTCCATTACCTCTCGGACTGAAATATGTAAATTGAGCATCACATGCACACAGATTAAGGCCCCGTTCGGTATGAAGGCTAGTAAACGAAGGAATATAAAACCGCACAGGAATAGCATTGGCCGTACACTTCAGTCCTGCGGTTCCGCAGAACAGAGGAATAAGAAAAGAATCGCTGTTCGGAACGTAGGAAAACTAGCAGGAGAAATCAACACACGTTGGCCCCAGCTAACGATTTTTATATGTGTGAAAAATACAGCCCGGTGCTTCCAGCTTGCACAAATCACCTATTCTGACCATAAGTGGGTCCCAGGTAGGGGTTGAAGCAGCCTTTTGCTTCCCGGCGCCTCGGGCCTGTGCAAAAACAAGAGCTCCGGGCAGATGTTATTTTTCCTTTGAAAACTGTGGGTGGAGGACACTTTCCAGAGGATGGCCTGGCAGCGATTCCTCCATTCCGAACACTGTGAAGGAAAAGTTTACACTACTAGGGAAAAGCCTATACACAGAATCTTAGCAGCAGCGCGGTTCAAAAAGGAGCGCTGCTGCTAACTAGTAGTAGCGCGTGTTCTGTAAACTCGCTGCTGCTAAGGATTTAGCAGTAGCGCGGTCGGCCTAAAACGCGCTGCTACAAATATCGACCGGCGGTGTTCCCCTAACTCTAAGTAGCAGTAGCGCGGTCGCAATAACCGCGCTACTGCTAAGTATGTAGTAGTAGCGCGCTTTTCCCGAGATCGCTGCTGGTAAATTTCAAATTGCCACACTTTTTTGTCCCAGTTAGCAGTAGCGCCGCATCCCAAAGCGCGCTGCTGCGCGCATTTTAGGTCCCGCGCTACTGCTAACCCGCACCAACCCAACACTACCTTTCCCCACCCGTCCCTCCCCTCCCCCTCCTCTTTTCCCTTCCCCCTACCTCCCCCTCCTCTCTTCCCTTCCCCTACCTCCACCACATGCTCCCACTCTCACTCTTCTTCTTCTCCTCAATACTTCTCCCCCATTACTCCCTCTCTTCTATCCACCTTTCTCTCTCTTCATTACTCCTACATAACTACACCACCTCCATTAATGCATCTCCTTTTTCTTTTTCCTTCCCCCTCCACTAGTTGAAATTGTCTCCTCCCAAATTAGGTAGCTAGGTAGATGTAGGATTTAGTTAAGTGACCTATTTGCCCCCTAACTAGATCTATCTTTGTCAAGAAGAGCTTTGTGCACTTTTGATCTCCCTACAACATCATCTCCACCGTGTGCTCGATCTCAATCGAGATAGAGGTGATGAAAATTTCATGCTTTTGCAAAATGGAAATATGTTTATGTGTGTGTGATATGTTTGTGGAAATTGTGTGTGTGGCATGAGTTGACGCCGCCAAATTGTGCTTTTGAGTTGCCTATGTTTTGCCGAAATGTCGATTTATTTCCGTTTCGGCGAATTCCGGGCAAACTCTAGATCCATATATGTCCTATTTTTAGGGAAGGTCATGCCAAATTTTTTTATGACTTTGATGCATGCATGCATTTTTATAATCAATTTGTTTATTATTACCGTGCAGAGTTGACGATGGTCAGTGGAACGATGGTGGACAGGTGGTTGCGGTCGGCGGTGCAGGACATGAAAGAAAATAACCGGACAGAGGTTTTATGTCCGTGTCGAAAATGCAAAGGAATAGTTTGGCTCGACCCCCATGACGATGGTCGTGTCGAAGCGCACCTGCTCATGACTGGTTTCATGGATGGCTATACTCGGTGGATAATTGAAGATGAGGATGACGATGTTGAGGATGCCGACGGGGCAGGCAATGATGACACGGGGCAAGACGAAGAGATGATCGATAATGGCGGCGGGGAAGAGGCCGCACATGGCGGAGGAGAAGGGGCCGGACATGGCGGCGGAGAGAACAACATGGACTCCACGCAGCAGAGTTCGTCGGTACTAAGTTCAGTTGTGCGGAACCCTCATGTTCAAGCATTGCTTCGCAAGGAGACGAGTACTGAGAGAGCTACTTCTAGAGAGGAGGCTAAGCTGGAGCAACTGGTGGTAGACTCGAACACTCCATTGTATGATGGTTGCAATCCTGAGGTGACCTGCTTGAGTTTCACGCTCCAACTCCTGAAGACGAAGGCTAAAAACAAATGGACCGACACTAGCCTCGATGAGCATCTCAAGTACCTAAAGGATGTTCTTCCCGCGAGTAATCTATGTCCTACTAGTGTTGATGAGGCTAAGAAGATCGTGTGCCCTCTTGATCTGCCACACGTTAGATACCATGCATGCATCAACGATTGCATAATTTATCGGAAGGAGCACGCGGAAAAAACAAGCTGTCCAGTGTGCAATGCTTCTCGATACAAGAAGGCCGGGAAGAAATGTCCCCAGAAAGTTGTATGGTACTTACCGATCACTCCTCGTCTCCAGAGGTATTTTGTAGATCCCAAGGAAGCAAAGCTAATGCGCTGGCACGCGGAGAGGAAGAAGCCCGACGATGGAGATGATCCGAAGCTGAGACACCTGAAGGATGGAAGCCAGTGGAGAGCGTTGAACAACTTCTATCAGTATTAAACCGGCTACTTCAAGAGAAGTTAGACACGTTATGGAAAACACCGGCCAAGACATGGGACACCAGCAAAGGTGAGTATTTCAACATGAGAGTCGCGCTGATCACGACAGTACAGGACTATCTCGGTTACGGATATGTGGCAGGCCAGGTGTGCCATGGATATTGCGGATGCACGCGGTGCATGGATGATACAACGTCTCAGCAGCTAACGTCAAGGAAAGATGGCGAGTCTGGGAAAATCGTGTACATGGGGCATCGAAGATGGCTTGAACAGGACGACCCGTGGAGAAACCGTGGAGATCTATTCAATGGTCACGCTGAGCATTGAGGACCTCCACGTAAGCGGAGCGGTGCCGAAATCGATGAGCTGTTGAAAAACTGGAAGGAGTGCCCCGCGCCGGGAAAGACGATGAGAAAGGCGCCGGAGCCGCTGCTGAAGGTATGGAAGACGAGGTCTGTGTTCTGGGACTTGGAGTACTGGCACAAACTCGATACACCTCATTGCCTTGATCAAATGCATATCTGTAAGAATGTCCTTGAGAGCTTGCTCGCAACACTGATGAACATGCCGGATAAGACCAAGGATGGGCCGAAGGCAAGAAAAGACTTGCAAGATTTGAAAATCAGGGAAGATCTGCACATGCCGCCCCGTAAAATGTCAGACGAGACAGAGACGGAGACAGAGGCACGGGAGAAGAAGGGCAAGAAAATAAAGAAAGAGGATTATTGCCCCCCTTCTTGCTTCCCCTTAAGTCAGGCTGAGATCAATCAATTCTTTAAGTGCCTTACCGGAGTCAAAGTTAGTTCCGGTTACTGTGGCAAGATAAGCAGATATCTAGACACGGACAAGAAAAGGTTCAGCGTGATGAAGTCTCATGACTGTCATGTGATGATGATGCAGATACTACCTGTTGCCCTTAGAGGGATAATGGACAAGCACGTCCGTGACACGCTTATTGGTCTTTGCAACTTTTTCGACATCATCTCTCGAAAGTCGATCAGTGTGAAGCAGCTCCAAAGGCTACAGGAAGAGATCGTTGTGATACTGAATGAGCTTGAGATGTACTTCCCGCCCGCGTTCTTCGACGTGATGGTGCATCTGTGTGTCCATATTGTGGATGACATAATAGACCTGGGGCCGTCATTCCTGCACAACATGATGCCGTTTGAGAGGATGAATGGGATCATCAAAGGATTCGTTCGTAACATGTCCCGTCCAGATGGAAGCATCGTCCAGGGCTATTTGGCACAAGAGTGCATCTCTTTCTGTGAGAATTTTCTATATGGCGTAGACCAGCCGCCTGGTGTTAGTGTTGGTTTGCCCGTTAACAAGCACGATGGGAGGCTCGAAGGAGATGGTCACTGCAACGGTCACAGGGAACTGCACGTGGCATACTCAGATCGATGCAGCGACTTTGACAGAGCAAACTTGGTAGTGCTACAACACCTAGACGAGGTAGATCCTTTCGTGGCACTGCACAAAGAAATTATCGCAAAGAAGTATTGTGACCAGGGGGTATGCAGGACGGACGCCGAAGTTACTAGAGAGCACAACTCCACTTTCCTGCATTGGTTCAAAGAGCATATTATTGCTAATCCCCCGGAGGAGGGCTCTAAGGACGGATTGCTCATATACGCCTTAGCACATGGCCCCTCGCCCAACCTCATAACCTATCAGGCATATGATATCAACGGATACACGTTCTACACGGAGGCAAAAGATATGGACAGTGATGATCAGAACTCAGGGGTGACGATGGAATGCATGTCCGGCAGCGACAACGGCACAACTGAACGATTTTATGGAAGGGTCGAGGAGATCTGGGAGCTTGACTACTCTGGACTGCACAACACGACGATGTTCCGTGTCAGATGGGCTAAGAATGTCGAAAGAGAAAGCCGGATGTTCACTACCATGACTATACCCGACGCCAAGAGCGCTACCGTGAACACTATCGCAAAAAACGAGCCATGGGTACACGCTAAGCACGTGACACAATGCTTCTTCATAATTGACCCGCGCAATCCCAGCCGTGTTGTCGTGAGGAGAGGCAAAAGGAACATCATTGGAATGGATGGAGTCGCCAACGAGGAAGACTATGATCAGTACGGCAACCCAATGAGGGAAGATGACGATGATGATGAAGTATACGTCAAAAGAAGAATCAATACTACATTACCTAAGAAAAATCGTACTCCATGGAAAAGGCAAAGTCACAATGAGGGGCTCAATTATTCTTCGACGAACAAGAAGGGAAAGAAGGTGACTCAAAAACGAAAACGTCAGCACTGAGGAAACGTATGTTATGGGTCCAATGATGTGTAATATATATATGTTCCTATTTTGTATACACACTTAGCCATTATTATGCATGGGTCCAATGATGTGTAATATATATGTTCCTATTTTGCATACATATTTAACCGTCAAATGATGCAATATATATCGCCCTCCCTTCGTTCACTGCCCTCGGGAAATAAAAGTGGGATAAAATAAAGGAAAATAAAAAGAAAAACTGGCAGTAGCGACGGTAGTAGCAGCGCGTTTTGGATAAACCGCTGCAGCTACTGAATTTAGTAGTAGCGCATTTCTCCTAAACCGCTGCAGCTACTGATGTTAGTAGCAGCGCGTTTTGACATAACGCGCTACTGCTACGTCCACTTAACCCAAAATTCTCACTCGTCCTGCTTCATCCCGCCATTTCCCCCCAAATCCCCACTCTCTCTCCCCCGTCGCACTGCCGCGCCCGACCCGGCCCCGGCGCTCGCCCCCGTCCCGGCCCTCGACCCCGACCCCGGCGACGGCGCTAGCCCCCGACCCCGCCGCTCGCCCCAGACTCCGGCGCCAGCGCTCGCCCCCGACCCCGGCGCGCTCGCCCCCGACCCGTCGGCCCTCGCCTCCCTCCTCTCCCCTGCCGGCCGTCGTCGGGCCTGCCTCCTCGCCCCTGCACTCTCTGTAAACCCCCCCTCTCTGCTAGGGTTCTTCGGTTATGTTAATTAATTAGGTTATCTATTTAGTTATGAATTTAGCTAGGTTTCAAAATTAGCTGAATTTATATGCAAATTTGAACTGGACATGTTATATGTGCATATGTCATGTTTTGGACATGTCATGTTTGGAAAATGATCCGAGTGGCCTATGTTACGCCTGAATGTTGATTCATTTTCGTTTCGGTGAATTTCAGGCGCTCGATATGTCCATTTTTTAGCAACGGTCATGCCGAAATTTCCCGTGATTAAAGGCATGATTTGTGCTACATAGTTGGCATATCGAGTGCTGGCACATATATTCCTTTTTATGTCATTTCTCATTTATTCATACTTTTAGAAATAAATGAGGCCACTTAATCATAGGAAACATGTCGAACAACGAAGAAACTGGGCCTTCTGACCAAGATGCAGACGAGATGGATTATGAGGGTGAACAAGAGTACCTCGACTATTTGACTGCTAAGCAAGGTTTGCAGGTCGGCCTCGATGATGGTACTGACGCCGACATCGACACCGACGGCGCCGGCACCGATGGCGGCACCGAGACCGGTGGGGAAGGTACCGGCGGGGAAGGTACCGGCCCCGATGCCGCTACCGAAAAGAGGAGCATAAGAAGCAGAGGATATGAAAACCTAACAAACTAGGGATTGGACGACTTGTGATCACAAAGATGGCACCTGACAAGTTTGAGCCGTTAGAGCCGGAAGAACCTCGCAAGTGCTATGGGAACCAAGTAGGATGCATCCTACGGGAATGCGCGAGCATCAACGACGATGACTTAAGGAGTAAAGAACATTTGACGCAGTTGCTCCTAACGAAGTTGCACAAGAGATTCAAGTTCCCCGACCGGGATGATAACATAGAACAACCGTGGGATGATCCGAAGATGAAAAAGATTAACAATCACGCCATGGGCATGTTCAGCAATGATTTGGCCTCCTGGAAAGGGAGGGTGAAACGAGCTATTGAGGCTGATGAACCCCTGTCCAAGTTTCTGGAGGAAAATCCGACACTTACGGAAGAGGAGTTCGAAAAGTTCAAGGACATTTGCGCTACCGAGGCAGCCAAGGCTAAGGCTGCGAAATTCAAAAGCCTTCAGCAAAGGAACACGGGGAAGCATCGCCTCGGAAGCCGTGTCTACCTCGGTAAAAGGCCCATATGGGATAAGGAGGACGCGGAACGTGAAGCCGCGGGTCTCCCAGACCCCTTCGCGAAGTTCACCAACCCCTTGGAGCATGACTTCATCAGGGCCCGCTACAAGTGGGACAAGGAGAAAAAGGTTTTTTGCACGGACAAGATCACGAGGAAATTGATTAGACTACTGGAGAAGCAACACCGGCTTGCAGCCGAAAGCCCTACTTCTCCGATGAGGCCCAAGTGGGACACCCCTCTCAACCGGGCCTTGAACGAACTTAAGGGACTCCCGTTGGACCAGCGGCCGCAATATGGTCATGTGCACGGCGCTGGAGACGACGCCACGTGGAAGGTGTTTTACAACGACGGCCCGGAGGCCAAGAAGCAGAAAAAGAAGTTTAGTCAGGCGGACATCAACGCAAAGGTGAAGCTTGCGGTCGAGAAAAAAGCAGCTGAGGACGCGAAAAAAGCAGCCGAGGACAAATATGAGTTGCTACAGCAGGCAGTCAATGCAGCTGTAACTGCCTGCAGAAATGATTTCGCTACTAACTTGGTTCCAGTTATCATCAACTGGGCGAAGGAAAATCCAGACAAGACGGTACATGATTTCCCGATGCCCAGTTTCATTGCGAGCAACTCCATGAACAACAACACCATCGCACCATCACTTGCTCAAGCAACCGGGCCTCCTCTCGCAGCCGCTCCCGCTCATAGCAGCCCGTCCTTAGTCTCAGGCGCGCTAGGTGGGCCTTCATCTTTGGCTGAGCTCGACGCCGTCACGGTAATTACATGTCGCACCAACATATATATAGATAATATTCCATTTTTGTTGCCTTTCGGTTGTTTTACGCCGCAGACATATGTGTTTGCAGGCGAAAGAAACCCCGTGCACCATACTCTACTTGATCAAAGGCCAGAAGGTGGACGTGGGAAAGGGGATGATAATGGACCCCTCTCAACGCACGTTCCACAACCAGCCGATCCCCGCTGGGCACTTCAGGGTTAGCTTGACCAGTGTGAAATCGGGGCACGAGGATTTGCCTCCTCCAGTACAGCATGTGGGAGCGGATGACGAGACCCCGCCGCGGATTGGAAGCTACAAGGGTTGGGTGCTGCTATGGCCAAAGAATCTTATTCGTCTGGAGCCGGTCGAGAGCACACCAATAACTACCACACATCAACAAGCATGTGTGGAGACCACCACCCCGCCTACGCAATTACCAGCTCCTGTAGTGCCGGGTGAGAGCGGCGGACGACATGATGAAGGGGGTGCAATAGTACTGGCTGATATAATTTCTCCTGTAGAACAGAGAATGGATGATGAGACGGAGGTCAACCCTATGGATTACCTCAATACAAACGCGTATGACTGTGACATAGATATGATGAGTCAACCATATGACGAATCGGGCTATCAGCTTGCTAATGAGGATATGGATGATATGCCCGGGCAGGGTCGTACCATGGGTTGCAAAAAGTCTCTCTTCATGAAATCCTCATAGGACACGCCTGAAGATGCCGCCTCAACACAGGCTCAACTAGCCGGGCGCGAGGGTCGTACAGTACTTAGCCCGGGAACACTTGGGCAGGGGTTAAGGAAGGGTCTGGAAGGTGTGCACTTCTTGCGTATACCTTTGTTTAGATGGATGAGTTGTTGTAGTTGCAAGTATTCGAGACTTGCATGTATTGCTATTTTCGAGATGATGACAAGATATCACTTTGTGTTGGATGATGATTATGATGAGACTATTTGTATGTACATGCTATGATTACATTTGTGGTTTCGCAGGCATTTATATGTGTATCATGATGACATTTCTATGTGCTAAAGATTCTTCTACAAAGCCTGTTCAAATACAAAACAAATATGCCAAAAAAAACTACTTAAATGAGCAGTAGCGAGTGTATAAAAGTTAGCAGCAGCGCCTCAATAGCAGTAGCGCGTCCAGCCAAAGAGCGCTAGCGCTACGAGCAGTAACGAGCTTCTTCTAACCGCGCTGCTGCTACACTTGTGTAGCAGTAGCGCGGGTGCGCACGCGCTACTGCTATGAGTTAGCTGTAGCGCCTTATTAGTAGCGCGGGTACCCGCGCTACTGATACATCTAAAACCCGCGCTACTGCTATGAGATAGCATGCCTGCAAAAGCCACATATACACTTTTTGTTGGAAATATGCCCTAGAGGCAATAATAAAAGCATTATTATTATATTTCTTTGTTCATGATAATTGTCTTTATTCATGCTGTAATTGTGTTATCCGGAAATCGTAATACATGTGTGAATAATAGACACCAACATGTCCCTAGTAAGCCTCTAGTTGACTAGCTCGTTGATCAACAGATAGTCATGATTTCCTGACTATGGACATTGGATGTCATTGATAACGAGATCACATCATTAGGAGAATGATGTGATGGACAAGACCCAATCCTAAACATAGCACAAGATCGTATAGTTCGTTTGCTAGAGTTTTCCAATGTCAAAGTATCTTTTCCTTAGACCATGAGATCGTGTAACTCCCGGATACCGTAGGAGTGCTTTGGGTGTGCCAAACGTCACAACGTAACTGGGTGACTATAAAGGTATACTACGGGTATCTCCGAAAGTGTCTGTTGGGTTGACATGGATCAAGACTGGGATTTGTCACTCCGTATGACGGAGAGGTATCACTGGGCCCACTCGGTAATGCATCATCATAATGAGCTCAAAGTGACCAAGTGTCTGGTCACGGGATCATGCATTACGGTACGAGTAAAGTGACTTGCCGGTAACGAGATTGAACGAGGTATTGGGATACCGACGATCGAATCTCGGGCAAGTAACATATCGATTGACAAAGGGAATTGTATACGGGGTTGCTTGAATCCTCGACATCGTGGTTCATCCGATGAGATCATCGAGGAGCATGTGGGAGCCAACATGGGTATCCAGATCCCGCTGTTGGTTATTGACCGGAGAGCGATCTCGGTCATGTCTACATGTCTCCCGAACCCGTAGGGTCTACACACTTAAGGTTCGGTGACGCTAGGGTTGTAGGGATATGTATATGCAGTAACCCGAATGTTGTTCGGAGTCCCGGATGAGATCCCGGACGTCACGAGGAGTTCCGGAATGGTCCGGAGGTAAAGATTTATATATGGGAAGTCCTGTTTCGGCCATCGGGACAAGTTTCGGGGTCATCGGTATTGTACCGGGACCACCGGAAGGGTCCCGGGGGTCCACCGGGTGGGGCCACCTGTCCCGGGGGGCCACATGGGCTGTAGGGGGTGCGCCTTGGCCTACATGGGCCAAGGGCACCAGCCCCAAGAGGCCCATGCGCCTAGGGTTTCAAGGAGGAAGAGTCCTAGGAGGGGAAGGCACCTCCTAGGTGCCTTGGGGAGGAGGGATTCCTCCCCCCTTGGCCGCACCCCCCTAGGAGATTGGATCTCCTAGGGCCGGCGCCCCCCCTTGGCCCTCCTATATATAGTGGGGGAAGGAGGGCTCTTCATCCACGCCTTTGGTTGCCTCCTTCTCCCTCTCCAATACCTCCTCCTCCTCCATAGTGCTTGGCGAAGCCCTGACGGAGTACTGCAGCTCCATCACCACCACGCCGTCGTGCTGCTGCTGGAGCCATCTTCCTCAACCTCTCCTTCCCCTTGCTGGATCAAGAAGAAGGAGACGTCGCTGTCCGTACGTGTGTTGAACGCGGAGGTGCCGTCCGTTCGGTGCTAGGATCTCCGGTGATTTGGATCACGTCGTGTTCGACTACCTCATCCCCGTTCTTTGAACGCTTCCGCTCGCGATCTACAAGGTACGTAGATGCATCCAATCACTCGTTGCTAGATGAACTCATAGATGGATCTTGGTGAAACCGTAGGAAATTTTTGTTTTCTGCAACGTTCCCCAACAGTGGCATCATGAGCTAGGTCTATGCGTAGTTCTTCTTGCGCGAGTAGAACACAATTTGTTGTGGGCGTAGATGTTGTCAACTTTCTTGCCGCTACTAGTCTTATCTTGCTTCAACGGTATTGTGGGATGAAGCGGCCCGGACCAACCTTACACGTACGCTTACGTGAGACCGGTTCCACCGACTAACATGCACTAGTTGCATAAGGTGGCTGGCGGGTGTCTGTCTCTCCTACTTTAGTTGGAGCGGATTCGATGAAAAGGGTCCTTATGAAGGGTAAATAGAAGTTGACAAATCACGTTGTGGTTTCACGTAGGTAAGAAAACGTTCTTGCTAGAACCCTACTTCAGCCACGTAAAACTTGCAACAACAATTAGAGGACGTCTAACTTGTTTTTGCAGCAAGTGCTTTGTGATATGATATGGCCAAAGTTGTGATGAATGATGAATGATCTATATGTGATGTATGAGATGTTCATGCTATTGTAATAGGAATCACGACTTGCATGTCGATGAGTATGACAACCGGCAGGAGCCATAGGAGTTGTCTTTATTTTTTGTATGACCTGCGTGTCATTGAGAAACGCCATGTAAATTACTTTACTTTATTGCTAAACGCGTTAGCCATAGTAGTAGAAGTAATAGTTGGCGAGCAACTTCATGGAGACACGATGATGGGGATCATGATGATGGAGATCATGGTGTCAAGCCGGTGACAAGATGATCATGGAGCCCCAAGATGGAGATCAAAGGAGCTATGTGATATTGGCCATATCATGTCACTATTATTATTTGATTGCATTTGATGTTTATCATGTTTTGCATCTTGTTTACTTAGAACGACGGTAGTAAATAAGATGATCCCTCATAATAATTTCAAGAAAGTGTTCCCCCTAACTGTGCACCGTTGCGACAGTTCGTTGTTTCAATGCACCACGTGATGATCGGGTGTTTGATTCAAAACGTTCACATACAACGGGTGTAAGACAGATTTACACATGCAAACACTTAGGTTGACTTGACGAGCCTAGCATGTGTATAGACATGGCCTCGGAACACAGAAGACCGAAAGGTCGAGCATGAGTCGTATAGAAGATACGATCAACATGAAGATGTTCACCGACGTTGACTAGTCCGTCTCACGTGATGATCGGACACGGCCTAGTTGACTCGGATCATGTTATACTTAGATGACTAGAAGAGGGATGTCTATCTAAGTGGGAGTTCATTAAATAATTTGATTAGATGAACTTAATTATCATGAACTTAGTCTAAAATCTTTACAATATGTCTTGTAGATCAAATGGCCAACGTAGTCCTCAACTTCAACGCGTTCCTAGAGAAAACCAAGCTGAAAGACGATGGCAGCAACTATACGGACTGGGTCCGGAACCTGAGGATCATCCTCATAGCTGCCAAGAAAGATTATGTCCTACAAGCACCGCTGGGTGACGCACCTGTTCTCCCTGCAGAACAAGACGTTATGAACGCTTGGCAGGCACGTACCGATGACTACTCCCTCGTTCAGTGCGGCATGCTTTACAGCCTAGAGCCGGGGCTCCAAAAGCGTTTTGAGAGACATGGAGCATATGAGATGTTCGAAGAGCTGAAAATGGTTTTCCAAGCTCATGCCCGGGTCGAGAGATATGAAGTCTCCGACAAATTCTTCAGCTGTAAGATGGAGGAAAATAGTTCTGTCAGTGAGCACATACTCACTATGTCTGGGTTACATAACCGCTTGACTCAGCTGGGAGTTAATCTCCCGGATGATGCGGTCATTGACAGAATCCTCCAGTCGCTTCCACCGAGCTACAAGAGCTTTGTGATGAACTTCAATATGCAGGGGATGGAAAAGACCATTCCTGAGGTATTTGCAATGCTGAAATCAGCAGAGGTAGAAGTCAAGAAGGAACATCAAGTGTTGATGGTCAATAAAACCACTAAGTTCAAGAAGGGCAAGGGTAAAAAGAACTTCAAGAAGGACGGCAAGGGAGTTGCCGCGCCCGGCAAGCAAGCTGCCGGGAAGAAGCCAAAGAATGGACCCAAGCCCGAGACTGAGTGCTTTTATTGCAAGGAAAGTGGTCACTGGAAGCGGAACTGCCCCAAATACTTAGCGGACAAGAAGGCCGGCAAAACAAAAGGTATATATGATATACATGTAATTGATGTGTACCTTACTAGTACCCGTAGTAGCTCCTGGGTATTTGATACCGGTGCAGTTGCTCACATTTGTAACTCAAAGCAGGGGCTGCGGAATAAGCGGAGACTGGCAAAGGACGAGGTGACGATGCGCGTCGGGAATGGTTCCAAGGTCAATGTGATCGCCGTCGGCACGCTACCTCTATATTTACCTTCGGGATTAGTTTTAAACCTTAATAATTGTTATTTAGTGCCAGCTTTGAGCATGAACATTGTATCGGGATCTCGTTTAATTCGAGATGGCTACTCATTTAAATCCGAGAATAATGGTTGTTCTATTTATATGAGAGATATGTTTTATGGTCATGCTCCTATGGTGAATGGTTTATTCTTAATGAATCTCGAGCGTAATGCTACACATATTCATAGTGTGAGTACCAAAAGATGTAAAGTTGATAATGATAGTCCCACATACTTGTGGCACTGCCGCCTTGGTCACATAGGTGTCAAACGCATGAAGAAGCTCCATGCAGATGGACTTTTAGAGTCTCTTGATTACGAATCATTTGACACGTGCGAACCATGCCTCATGGGTAAGATGACCAAGACTCCGTTCTCAGGAACAATGGAGCGAGCAACCAACTTATTGGAAATCATACATACTGATGTGTGCGGTCCAATGAGTGTTGAGGCTCGCGGTGGCTATCGTTATGTTCTCACCCTCACTGATGATTTGAGTAGATATGGGTATATCTACCTAATGAAACACAAGTCTGAAACCTTTGAAAAGTTCAAGGAATTTCAGAGTGAGGTTGAGAATCAACGTGACAGGAAAATCAAGTTTCTACGATCAGATCGTGGAGGAGAATACTTGAGTCACGAATTTGGCACACACTTAAGAAAATGTGGAATAGTTTCACAACTCACGCCGCCTGGAACACCTCAGCGTAATGGTGTGTCCGAACGTCGTAATCGCACTCTATTAGATATGGTGCGATCTATGATGTCTCTTACCGATTTACCGCTATCTTTTTGGGGCTATGCTTTAGAGACTGCCGCATTCACTTTAAATAGGGCTCCGTCGAAATCCGTTGAGACGACACCGTTTGAATTATGGTTTGGGAAGAAACCTAAGCTGTCGTTTCTGAAAGTTTGGGGATGCGATGCTTATGTCAAGAAACTTCAACCTGAAAAGCTCGAACCCAAGTCGGAAAAATGCGTCTTCATAGGATACCCTAAAGAAACTGTTGGGTATACCTTCTACCTCAGATCCGAAGGCAAGATCTTTGTTGCCAAGAATGGATTCTTTCTAGAGAAAGAGTTTCTCTCGAAAGAAGTAAGTGGGAGGAAAGTAGAACTTGATGAAGTGTTACCTCTTGAACCGGAAAATGGCACAACTCAAGAAAATGTTCCTGAGGTGCCTGCACCTACTAGAGAGGAAGTTATTGATGATGATCAAGATACTTCTGATCAAGCTCCTACTGAAATTCGAAGGTCCACAAGGACACGTTCCGCACCAGAGTGGTACGGCAACCCTGTCTTGGAAATCATGTTGTTAGACAACGGTGAACCTTCGAACTATGAAGAAGCGATGGCGGGCCCGGATTCCGACAAATGGCTAGAAGCCATGAAATCCGAGATAGGATCCATGTATGAAAACGAAGTATGGACTTTGACTGACTTGCCCGTTGAGCGGCGAGCCATAGAAAATAAATGGATCTTTAAGAGGAAGACAGACGCGGATGGTAATGTGACCATCTATAAAGCTCGGCTTGTCGCTAAGGGTTATCGACAAGTTCAAGGGGTTGACTACGATGAGACTTTCTCACCGGTAGCGAAGCTGAAGTCCGTCCGAATCATGTTAGCAATTGCCGCATTCTATGATTATGAAATATGGCAAATGGACGTCAAAACGGCATTCCTTAATGGTTTCCTTAAGGAAGAATTGTATATGATGCAGCCGGAAGGTTTTGTCGATCCTAAGAATGCTGACAAGGTGTGCAAGCTCCAACGCTCGATTTATGGGCTGGTGCAAGCATCTCGGAGTTGGAACATTCGCTTTGATGAGATGATCAAAGCGTTTGGGTTTACGCAGACTTATGGAGAAGCCTGCGTTTACAAGAAAGTGAGTGGGAGCTCTGTAGCATTTCTCATACTATATGTAGATGACATACTTTTGATGGGAAATGATATAGAACTCTTGGACAGCATCAAGGCCTATTTGAATAAGAGTTTTTCAATGAAGGACCTTGGAGAAGCTGCTTATATATTAGGCATCAAGATCTATAGAGATAGATCAAGACGCCTCATAGGTCTTTCACAAAGCACATACCTTGATAAGATATTGAAGAAGTTCAATATGGATCAATCTAAGAAGGGGTTCTTGCCTGTGTTACAAGGTGTGAAATTGAGCTCAGCTCAATGTCCGACCACGGCAGAAGATATAGAAGAGATGAGTGTCATCCCCTATGCCTCAGCCATAGGTTCTATTATGTATGCCATGCTGTGTACCAGACCTGATGTAAACCTTGCCGTAAGTTTGGTAGGAAGGTACCAAAGTAATCCCGGCAAGGAACACTGGACAGCGGTCAAGAATATCCTGAAGTACCTGAAAAGGACTAAGGAAATGTTTCTCGTTTATGGAGGTGACGAAGAGCTCGTCGTAAAGGGTTACGTCGACGCTAGCTTCGACACAGATCTGGATGACTCTAAGTCACAAACCGGATACGTGTATATTTTGAATGGTGGGGCAGTAAGCTGGTGCAGTTGCAAGCAGAGCGTCGTGGCGGGATCTACATGTGAAGCGGAGTACATGGCAGCCTCGGAGGCAGCACATGAAGCAATATGGGTGAAGCAGTTCATCACCGACCTAGGAGTCATACCCAATGCGTCGGGGCCAATCAAACTCTTCTGTGACAACACTGGAGCTATTGCACTTGCCAAGGAGCCCAGGTTTCACAAGAAGACAAGACACATCAAGCGTCGCTTCAACTCCATTCGTGAAAATGTTCAAGATGGAGACATAGAGATTTGTAAAGTACATACGGACCTGAATGTAGCGGATCCGTTGACTAAACCTCTCCCTAGAGAAAAACATGATCAACACCAGAATTCCATGGGTGTTCGATTCATCACAGTGTAACTAGATTATTGACTCTAGTGCAAGTGGGAGACTGTTGGAAATATGCCCTAGAGGCAATAATAAAAGCATTATTATTATATTTCTTTGTTCATGATAATTGTCTTTATTCATGCTGTAATTGTGTTATCCGGAAATCGTAATACATGTGTGAATAATAGACACCAACATGTCCCTAGTAAGCCTCTAGTTGACTAGCTCGTTGATCAACAGATAGTCATGATTTCCTGACTATGGACATTGGATGTCATTGATAACGAGATCACATCATTAGGAGAATGATGTGATGGACAAGACCCAATCCTAAACATAGCACAAGATCATATAGTTCGTTTGCTAGAGTTTTCCAATGTCAAAGTATCTTTTCCTTAGACCATGAGATCGTGTAACTCCCGGATACCGTAGGAGTGCTTTGGGTGTGCCAAACGTCACAACGTAACTGGGTGACTATAAAGGTATACTACGGGTATCTCCGAAAGTGTCTGTTGGGTTGACATGGATCAAGACTGGGATTTGTCACTCCGTATGACGGAGAGGTATCACTGGGCCCACTCGGTAATGCATCATCATAATGAGCTCAAAGTGACCAAGTGTCTGGTCACGGGATCATGCATTACGGTACGAGTAAAGTGACTTGCCGGTAACGAGATTGAACGAGGTATTGGGATACCGACGATCGAATCTCGGGCAAGTAACATATCGATTGACAAAGGGAATTGTATACGGGGTTGCTTGAATCCTCGACATCGTGGTTCATCCGATGAGATCATCGAGGAGCATGTGGGAGCCAACATGGGTATCCAGATCCCGCTGTTGGTTATTGACCGGAGAGCGATCTCGGTCATGTCTACATGTCTCCCGAACCCGTAGGGTCTACACACTTAAGGTTCGGTGACGCTAGGGTTGTAGGGATATGTATATGCAGTAACCCGAATGTTGTTCGGAGTCCCGGATGAGATCCCGGACGTCACGAGGAGTTCCGGAATGGTCCGGAGGTAAAGATTTATATATGGGAAGTCCTGTTTCGGCCATCGGGACAAGTTTCGGGGTCATCGGTATTGTACCGGGACCACCGGAAGGGTCCCGGGGGTCCACCGGGTGGGGCCACCTGTCCCGGGGGGCCACATGGGCTGTAGGGGGTGCGCCTTGGCCTACATGGGCCAAGGGCACCAGCCCCAAGAGGCCCATGCGCCTAGGGTTTCAAGGAGGAAGAGTCCTAGGAGGGGAAGGCACCTCCTAGGTGCCTTGGGGAGGAGGGATTCCTCCCCCTTGGCCGCACCCCCCTAGGAGATTGGATCTCCTAGGGCCGGCGCCCCCCCTTGGCCCTCCTATATATAGTGGGGGAAGGAGGGCTCTTCATCCACGCCTTTGGTTGCCTCCTTCTCCCTCTCCAATACCTCCTCCTCCTTCATAGTGCTTGGCGAAGCCCTGACGGAGTACTGCAGCTCCATCACCACCACGCCGTCGTGCTGCTGCTGGAGCCATCTTCCTCAACCTCTCCTTTCCCCTTGCTGGATCAAGAAGAAGGAGACGTCGCTGCTCCGTACGTGTGTTGAACGCGGAGGTGCCGTCCGTTCGGTGCTAGGATCTCCGGTGATTTGGATCACATCGTGTTCGACTACCTCATCCCCGTTCTTTGAACGCTTCCGCTCGCGATCTACAAGGTACGTAGATGCATTCAATCACTTGTTGCTAGATGAACTCATAGATGGATCTTGGTGAAACCGTAGGAAATTTTTTGTTTTCTGCAACGTTCCCCAACACTTTTACCTCGAGCCGCTGTTCCGGCTCTACGTTTAGTTTTATAAGCATGAGCTCTCTTTCAACTTGTGGTTCCTTTGACAAATCATCAACCTGTTCAACTGATATATGAAACTATGAATATCAGATACAGTGATGACTGGAGCAAGCACGAAAACTGAAACAGAGTAATTCCATTAATCACATGTTGCTACTCCCTCCGTCCAAAAATACTTGTCATCAAAATGGGTGAAAATGGATGTATCTAGAACTAAAATACATCTAGATACATCCATTTCAATGACAAGTATTTTCGGACGGAGGGAGTATTAGTTAGCAAACATTTTCATTATTCACGGGATACTGGAATAAGAAAATTCTGACCTGTATAACATTAACAAGTTTATAGAGCTGCTCGACAACCTTTGTGAGTATTTTCTCTGTTCCTGACACCACAATGGTGAACAGCGCCTTATCCTTGTTCAGCCCAACTGCCAATGACTCAATGTTGTACCCTCTTCTAGCGAAGACCCCGGCAATCCGATTGATCATCCCTCTCATCCCCAACAAAAACCGATATGGTGTGGCGCTTTACAACCCTATACATTAATGCATACAAGAGATTGAAGGGGAGAAGGAATCGTAATAGATCAATGACGAAGCGCGGCGAAGAATCGAAGATCAAATTCGCTCAGGATTCAAAACTGGTCCACGGAAAGAGAGAAGTCTTACGAGCGCCTGGGGTGGGGTGGCACCGACGCGACGCCGTCGGTGGCCGGAGTAGCGGCCGCTGCGGCGACGGGCACGAGGCGCGCCCTCGGCCTGGCCGAGATGGACACGGGCGTACGATGCGGCGGTCCCCACGGCGGCGAGGTGAGGTGTGGCGGCGGCGGCCATGGGCAGGACCGCGGAAGGGTGGAGATCATGAGGTGGTGGGGTTTTGGGGATGGTTCGGTTCCCGAGTAGAGGACGGTTGGCGTCGGCAGTTTCGGGCTGTATCTGTGTGGGCACGGCCGGAATGGATTGTTCGAAAACGGTCCCCGGCCGCAAACTTCTGTACATTAGTAGAGTGCCCGTGCGTTGCCACGGGCGACAAACATATAAGTTTTTATATATTTTTAGTAGAATGCTCGTGCGTTGTTATGGGGCATTTTAAATCTTTGCTGGAATTATATATAATAAGACTGTAATGCATGTCAAATTCTGCATGTATAGAAAAGATAACCAATAACAGTCAGAAAATAGTTAAAATCCATTTCACTTGCAATGATATAAGTTGATAAAAAAATGTAATGTGATGATGTATACATAGCGAGCGATGAAGCAACTAATAATCGGTTATAAATTAAGATCTACTTGGTGCGCTTAAGGTATTCAACTATAATGTTAGGAATGTTGTCTTTAGCTTCATTCTTACTTGAGAAAATATAGTAAAAAAATTCTTCCCCAGCTCATAACCATCTTGCACAAGCAACATATGTAATTAGCATGAATATTTCACGTTGACGATCTAGAAATATGCAACGGAGAATATTGTGCAAACAGGACTTCTTTATCGTTTCATGGGAACATAAAATCAAAAACAAAATAGCCAGACATATCCCTACTTGAAGAAATTAATAAAAGTATGTTACAATTCTCTAGAGCAAACAACCGATTTTTCCTTTTATAAAAAAAACAACAGATTTTTCTAAAAATAACATACAACCAACCTCTTATTTTCCTTCTTTACCTTGAAAAGAAATATCATAAAAAGAAAGAACAGGTCACCCCTCTCACTCTCTCACTACATGGGCACAAGCCCTCACTCACATCTCACTCTCCGCGCACATGTCACCGCTGCCATCTCCCCCCGCCACAGCGTCACCGCTGCCATATCTCCCTGCCATGGCTTGGATCTGCCGCCTCCCCTCCATGCTCACCACCGCCACCCATCCCCTCCACCACGATGTCGTCCGTCCCCTCCACTTCCCGCCAAAGTTTACGATTTTGGCCGAATATGGTTAACAACCATGAGCAAACCTTTCGCGGTGAGCAGCCGGATTCGTCCGCCGATCAGGAGGTGCAGAAGGGTCGCCCCGCCACTTATCGCTAGCTCTCCTCTCGGCTCGAGCTGTGATCACACGGTCCGCACCCCATTCCCTAGCGATGTGGTGTCTTTGTAAATTATTAAGCCCTCTATAGCAAAATATAAAAAATACAAGACATTTTTTAGGACCCATGCAGCCTTGTTCAGTTAGACAGGGTTTAAAGAGGTTTGAAAGGGATTGAAGGGTACTAAATCCCTTGCAAGTGAAAATTCCCGTCAAACCTCCCCAATCCCCTTCGATCCCCCTGTGCCGAGGGGATTAGCCGAACATGGCCTGCACTTTTTCTGTCACCTAACATTTTCTTTTACTTTCCCAAATATAGCCTCACAACACCGAAGCCGCAAAACGCTCTCTTACCTCTCACTCTCTCCGCACCACACTCTCGTTCGGTCATTCCCCTCCACCAAATCCCTAGCTCTCCTCTATGATGCGTGTTGTCGCCTCCCTCCCACCGGCGTCGCCGCCTCCCTCCAGTGACGTGCTTCGCCGCCTTCTCTCCCTCTCGCCCGTGTCGCCTTTCCCTCCCCCCCGTGCTGCGTCTTGCGTGCTCCAAGGCCGAGGAGGAGCGCGGGCACGGCGGCCTTATCCTACTCGACACCGGCTGTGACAAACGCCGGCGCTCCTCGTTACCCTCTATCTGCAAACAGGAGCTCCCGTACTGGACGCTACCGTCCCCCACGGGCTATCTAAGCCGGAGCCCCCCTCCATCTCGACGGCACCCGAGATTGAGGCCGCACCGGAATCCCAATCGCCTACCACGCTCTACGCTCGACGGCAAGACCCACAAGGTGTGCATCCTCCCCGTACTATCTGCGTGGGGTGGATTCTTGATTAGGAGTATAGTCCGTTGTGATTCTTGTGTGGATGGGATATGGTTGTGATTCTTGATGGGATGCAGATAAGAGTAGGGATGCGTGTTGCAGAGGGAAGAACGATGTGATATGGACAATGATGCAGCTCCTGAAGAAGCGGTTGCGGCGTCTGCACTGATTAGCTGTAAGACAGTTACTCCAGCACTTACAGTACTGCGTCTCCTCAATCTAGGTTTTGCAGTACAGTAGGGATGGACTCTGTAACTGAAAGGAGTAGCACTGATTGGTATGAACTGTACTGTTGCATAGTGTACACGGTTTGAAAATCAGCGTACTGATGCTAAAATAAACATAACTGATTTGTTGGGCCTGGGCAAGCAGTGTCGGGGCAAGGAGCGGGCGCGGCGAGCAGGAGCGGGCAAGGAGGTGGTGAGCACCTGGAGCTGCAAGCACCGGGCGAGGCGTGAGTTGCTGGGCGAGGCACGAGGTGTTGCCGACGGCGAGGTTCAAATTCAAACTGATTTGGGAGTTGGACAATGGTGAGGGCAGAATTGTACTCTTACAGAGATTTGGGAGCTGTCGGAAATGCAAAAAATGTGTCATATTTTGTTAGAGGGAGTAGTATGTAGTTTTTTTCCTGTAAAATTCTATAGCCGTTTACTCTCTGAGCTAAAAATGTCTCATATCTTCAAGCTGAACCACCCATATCTTCAAGCTGAACCACCTAATTTAGTGATTATACATTATGTGGTCAAGATGTCTTGCGCGTGTACATTTAGTTTTAATTTGGCCACAAGAAAATGTTTGAATTTTGCTTGCTCTATTATGAAGCTGGACGTTCCTGTTACTGTCTCCTGACTTATCTAATTTGTACTTATATTCAGATGGCCCTGTTTAATTTGGTTAGTTTTGCAGGTACCCGTAAAATGGAGAGAAGTTCATGATATAGTGTGGAAAGCAAATATTGCTCACACTAACCTTGCAAATGAAGTCAGACCAGAACTGGATGATTGATGCAGGCGAACAAAATTAAGTTTTGAGGTACACATATTTGAGCACCATGCCTTGCCAAGCTTAACACTTTTTTGACTGTAAGCTTTACTTTGTGATTCATGTCTTGTACTATATGACAGATGCGAAACATCAAGGATAACAATATAAACAGTTTGGGTCTATATAAGTGTATGAAAGCATCATATACGTAATTAGAAAGTCTGGGCCACAAATCAAAAAGCATGACATGTACATACTGTTCATACAAGTTTAGTCTGGAATAGCTCAATTTTTTTTCTAACATTAGTCTGAGATCTGTACTATTAAAGAGGGGAATTTCCTCTGATTTAGTTATTTTTTTTGGGTATTACCGACCCATACCACGATCTCAATTTATTTCTTAACTGAATTAACGAACATTTTTTATACTTAATAAAAGTCAAAATGCACATAATAAGTGGAGTAAAGAATATTTATGATCAGGGCTTGTTTTACCTTTTTTCTTCTGTGGTACGTTGCCCGTCGTTTAGCGTCTATCTTATCCCTTTGTTCTTGTGATGGTACATAATCGGAGCATCTTCCTTTTCTTTTTTCTCCTTATAAGCTGCCCTTCTCCGCGTGTTTATAATGTCCCTTTTTTCTATTGATGAGGTCTTGTTATGTTCTCCATAATCATGAATTGTATCAGCAGTACCTTAAAACGTATCTGGCATGAAAAGTATGAAAAGTATTAATTATAAAGCGAGAAGAATGTCTAGCAAAAGGCTGATTTTCATGACCGTACCCTCTTCCTTTTTCTTTCGATAAGCAGCTCGCCTCCGGGCGTTTATCAGCTCTCTCTTTTTGTCGGTGAAGCTGTTTTTGCGGTCATTCATCACAACTCATGTTGTCTAGTGCTCGGTTGTTGGTCTAGACACTGAACATTCACGAGCTAGAGCATTACGCCCGACCTGGTTTCCCACATCGACATGGGAAGATTCTAGAGCTACTGGAACAACATAATAGCCATAAGCTGATTAAATATATGAAGATGAACCCCCGTAAGGACTAATTACTTCACATCAAAGACGGACGGGTAATACCATTTGAACTGTCTCGTACATTGCTGGCATAGAAGAGTGTGAGATTACTGGGAGCCGGCAAGGAAGCACCATTATGCATGAATGAGTTTGCTGGGTTGTCTGCATCATGTAAAAATAACAAAATGAAAAAAACCACAAGGCATCATTATGTACAAAGGAGACTGGACCACACCTGCCAGTTTACTGAATCTGTCCAACAATAGGATGTAATACACATAGTATAAGAATACCTGACATCGCATTGTAAGGTCGATCAACATTTGTGATATCCCCGGGAGCGAGTGTGAGTTCACTGGGAGCCGTCAACGAAGCATCACTTAACCCATCTGATGTGTTGTTGCCCCCCTCGTAGTCTGTAAGGTATGATAGAGAATATACAAAACCGATGATTTTATACCAGAAGTATGTTGACGATATTTGCACATAATTAAACCTGGACCCATTGAGTAACTATTGTCAAGTTTGTCAGCTAAGGGTATATTCTCTGTGTTGTATTCATCAGCATTTGCTCCAAAGGAATGGCCTGCAACACATCATGTATACACACTGTGAGCAGGGCATGATGTTAGCCATGTTGACGATATTTGCATAGAATTAAACCTGCAAAGATGGAGTAACTATCGTCAAGATTGTCAGCCAAGGGTATACTCTCTGTGTTGTATTCATCAACATTTGGCCCATCCACATGGCCTGCAATACATCATGTATCCAAAATGTGAGAAGGGCATGATATTAGCCATGGTACAGCTAAATCTGATAGCGGAACAACCTGTAGGCAAACCTGCCGCCTTTGTATCTTGAGTTGGCTTGCTTTTTGAATTTCCCATACGTACCTATGAATTGCCAGATCCATGAGACTCCAAGATCATTGCTTGATATATGTACTACTTCACTGATACAATTATGGTACTATGAATTTTGTAGACTTCATGAGGTTGAGCATGGATCAAGTGGACAAATGTCAGATGAAGTAACGAATACTGCAGTAATTGCCAAGAGGCCACCTCCAGATAATTATCCCAAGGTTTTAGAATATGCGACCTAATTCCTTGACATCAAAGAAAGCAGATACATGAAATTCAGTCGAAGCATGAAAAATACTATATAGGATGTAGAGCGAAAGGTTTTTATTCATCTTGGAGTTTGTCTTTGCTTTTTCAGGATGCATGAAAAATATTAAAGGATGTATAGGGAAAGGCTATTTTTCATCTTGGAGTTTGTCTTTGATTTTTCAGGATGCATGAAAAAAAATAAAGGATGTATAGTGAAAGGCTTTTTTTCATCTTGGAGTTTGTCTTTGCTTTTCCAGGATGATGACACGAACGCCCACATGGAACTAATATATGGATCAGCAATCAATCAAGTTGCGAACAAGGTCATGGCGACCTGAACCGACATGAACAAGGTCATCGCCGGCGAGCACCCCGTCGAGGGCTACCGCTACCGCAACACATTCGCAAACCTGGAGAGTTGTGGTGGCCTCCAACGGATGTACGTACCATGAATGTAAGCCGTTAATGTGTAGCACATCTCCAATTACCGGAGTCCAAACGGATACTCTCCTTTCTATCCCTTTCTCTCTACTGTTCGAGAGAGGCGACCACGAGAGCGACTCGGGCCCGGCCCGATCCTGGATCTTTGCCGCCGGCGACGCCGGTCGGGAAGGAGATGGGAGAGGTGCGTGGTGCTCTGTTGTAAATAGTAGGCCTAGTCTAGGTGTTTCCTTTGTGGAGTTTGGCCTTGTGCCGGTGTTTGGCGTCATGCCGATGGAGCGCAACCCACCGCCGCTTGCGCGCAGCGCCTGGTGGTCGCCGGTGACATCTTCTGCTCTTCTCCCATGGTGGTGGCGAAGGGGAGATGATGTTTCTGGTGCTAGCTCTCTAAATAAGCGCGTGGTCTTCGTGCCCTGGATCTGGAGAAAGGCCAGCCGATTCTCCCGGTTTCTTCAAGCCGTTGCGGTGATGGAGCGGGAGCTTGGGAGGAGCGGTCATCTGAAGATGTCAGTTCGGGTTCGAGCTCAACAGCAGTAGCTATTGCGGTGGGGGCGCTGGCGCCTGCTGTGGCGGTCGATGGCCGGTCGTCGCCGTCATTCTGCTGCTTCTTCTGGCCGAAGGGCGGCCATCCCCATTCCTCCCGGCCTTGTAGCCATTTGGGAGGCAGATCTTCGTTCCGGCGGTCGCCATGGCTGGTTGCTATGGCTCCCTCGTCGCCCCAAGTGGTCACGTCCCCGGCGACGGCGAGGTGTATCCGCTGAGAACGATGTGGACCTGATCGCGTTTTTCATCTTTAGGTTGAGGTCCTTCTTGCAAAAGTCCTGGGACTTGTTCGTCGTTTGTTGTTTCTTCAGGGTCCTTTGTGTAAGACGCTGTACTTTTCTTTATTTGAATAAATAGTTCGGGATCCTTCGGGATCCCTCTCTTGTTCAAAAAAAAAACAGTGAAATTACCTATGAAGAATTGATAGGGCAAGAAGGATGTGGCGTTCAAAGGGATCCGCAGAAGGCGAAGGCGGACCTTGGCAACGGTGTATCGATGGTGACCCGGAGGCCCGCAACAATGGCGGCGGCGCCTCGATCTCGGCGGCGGCAAAGGGATCCGCGGCTAGCGCCTGGTTTCCATCGATGTAGAGAATAGATTGGCAGCGTATCAGCAAACCGCGATGGCGGCGGCGGCGTGGTTCCTGTCGACGTAGCCAATAGATCGAGGGCGGCGGCGACGACGTGGTTCCTGTCCCAATGGATCGAGGCTGCCCTCGATCGTCAGCTTTTTTCGTGCGAGGGGTGGTCGCTCCCCAGGCTGGGGTTTTTTTTCTCCGATTTTTTTCCATTAGGTGTTATTACGTGGGAGGTGGGAAGAGGAAAAACCGGTCTTGGTTTTCGGAGGGAGAGGACAAATCGGTGGGAGAGAGATCGCCTTGTGGGATCGATCATGGAAGGGTGGAAACGAATGAAGCGAACGAACGACCCGTACTGAGATATTAGGAGTAAGAAGATTAGGAGTAAGACTAGAAGAACGCCCGTGCGTTGCAACGGGGCCACATTAACTTTAAGAGTTCAATATTACGACATTGGCGACTTTTTTTACCATCAAATCTTCACACACACACAGAACCACACTCTCCCTCCCTCTTCCTCACTCTATCCCCGTCTCCCTCTCGCTCTAACACACACACATATCCATCTTATTGGGTACGGGACCATAATCCATCTATTTCACACATACACGCTAGTGCATAACAATATGGATTATGTGTATTATATTTACCACCAGAATTGAGGGAATTAATTTCATGTAAATCGACCAGCCATAACTCCAAGAATACGCGGACGAGGTGGTTTGGGTCGGCGTTGGCGCCGTCCAGCGCGGGCCACGGGCCCGCTTCCAAGTGCACGTGCAATGCACGACTTCACAAATATTATAATCAGATATGAGAAATCACATGCATAGAAAAGACATTCTGATAGCAATCCAAATACCATACTCAATTGAATACCTAACCTGGACAATACTCTTATTTCTATGCGCCAGAAAAAAATGGAATAGCAAAGCTAAGTATGCCTACATACGCTCAGATTATATATAAGAATCTTGGATGAACAATTGCAACAAAGCACTAAGCAGCGATAAATTTAAATAAAAAATCCATTAACTATGCAGGCAGCAGGCTTGTTACAACATAGAGAGATAGAAAAATGTCACCTCCAGTAATGTAGGGCAAAGGAGTGGAACGAAGCATGAATGAGCGGTTGCCTGTTCTTCTCCATGTACATGGATCAGCAGTAGAGGCCAAGTATATAAGTACTTGACCGAACTCCACTCTTCGTGTACGGAGAGCCATGTCACATTCTCGCCGCTGCAGCATGGGAGGACGGCTGGTTCACGTGACCCTCCAGCTGGGGGATCCATGGTGGCTGACCGTCGAGCTCGAGGCAGAGAAGTTGAGGGCAGTAGTGGCGAGATCCATGCCAGCCAACCGGGCGAAGAGGAGGTCGTCGGGGAGGGACACATCGGCAAGATCCGGTCACCACGCGACCTGAAGAGCAACAGTGATCTCCACAAGATGTAGGCCGACGGCGTGCTCCATCCCCTGCGATGGGGTGACCATGGCGGTGGCCACAGCTCCTCATGCTCGCCTCGATCTCGGCGACACACCCTGAGTGTAGGAGGCAGCAACGACCTCGACGAAATCATGGCCTCCATCCCGGAACGCAATCATGTCGCTCTAAATAAATGGATTCAATCATGTGACTCTAATTACTTCGGATTGTTATGTGCACACTAAGCGGGGTGCAGTTAGGAAAGAAAATGTTTTCTAATTAAAGTGATTGAGTGATTTAAGGTAAGGTTAATTAATTTAGATTTGATTTTTAGTGATTGTTAGTAAAGTATGATGCGTCTTTAAAATCTTTTATTTGTTTC
This sequence comes from Triticum aestivum, assembly GCF_018294505.1. Classification (NCBI taxonomy): domain Eukaryota; kingdom Viridiplantae; phylum Streptophyta; class Magnoliopsida; order Poales; family Poaceae; genus Triticum; species Triticum aestivum. The sequence goes on along the minus strand of NC_057810.1, from coordinate 560,034,084 downwards.
CTTAAAATCTATTATTTGTTTCCTAAAGAAATTTGCAATAATGGAAGGTATCGGTTGATTTGGATAAGTTAGTAAATTTAGATCCGTGATTGCGTGCACGTTTGGAAAGTGCTGGTTTGCAAGGAAAGAGATGAGGGGTAAATAAACCGGTGAATAAGAAACCAACATCGAAAAAAATCTACGACGGTTAACCTACGAAAAAAAACCGGACGAAAGTGGTGGGACGAAAAAAAACCTGGAAGCGAGACTACCAACTGCTCCATTAGGAGTAGAGATGTGGGGCGGCTTCTCGGTTCACTCTCCCATTTTTAGAACATCTCCAGACCTGTATATCGTCGACCCGCACAACTCATTTACAGTTTGCGGAAAAACGGCTTTGCGGGTCGGTACGAATGATGACCGAGCAGACCCGCACAGCGAAACTGTAAAACAAAAAAATCAGATAATAGTTTATCTTAATTTGACACATATGTCATATATTCTGTATTATCTTTACCTAATAATAAAACAAATTGGATTTCTTTCGTCCGTCATGGCATTTTTCAGAAAAATCCCTCTATTTCCTGAAATCAACCCGCCGTCCGGATTTAAGTTACACCCGAATCGTTATTTTAGATTTTTTGAAACTCTCCTGATGTTTTAGGTAATTCATCCGCGTATTATATTTAAGTCAAACAAATGCTTTTTAAAATCATTCATATCTTTTAAACCGTAACTCCGATTTGAACATGTTATATATAAAATTTGAAAAATATATAGAATATGAATATGAGATTATTTTTACCTGTTAAGTATTTTTAAATATTATTTTGGAATATATTTGAGTCAAACCAAATGATTTTTCAAATTATCTGTATCTTTTAAACCGTAACTTTGATTTTAACATATTCCCTCTTATAGCGTTTAGACCACTAAAATAGTGATCTAAACACGCTTATATTAGTTTACAGAGGGAGAATTATATATGAACTTTTATTAGAAAAATATGTGGAATCTTAATATGATGTTAATTTTACCTGTTAAATATTTTTAAAATATTGTTATGAAAGCAAACTTATAATTTATAGTACAAGATCCTTTTTTTCCATACCGGCGACGATCCGGATTGCAAATAAACACCCCACTATAACCATATAGGGAAAAGAAAACATCGATAACTACACATGCATACCTCTGAAAAATGTCGCAGGGGCAAACAACAGATTTCTCATCGCGAGAGTGAGAGAAAGCGAGCGAGAGAGAGAGAAGGAGAGGGAGGAGAGAGGGAGAGAGAGACGCCTTAGGATTAACCATATCCAACACACGTTTTTTTTGTTTTATGTGAACATCGAGGCCATCGCCGGCGAGGCTGAGAAGGAGAATAAGCGGCAACACAAATATGATGCCTCGCCAAAATAAAGGAGATGGACCTATTGTGGTCTTGAGTGATGGTTGTTGAGTTGAGAGCGTGTGTTATGTTTTCTCTCCCGTTGCAATGCACGGGCTCTTTTGCTAGTTAATTTAATATAAGATAAACGAAATATATATTTGGCAACCCTGTGACAGATTGCAAAAACGCCACACCACCTGGATGCCGTTTGTTTTGATCCAAATCGAGCGAGCGACATCACGCATCTCGCATCGCTCGAGCACCACATCTCTCGGCAGTTTTGCATCTCGCATCGCAACACTCGAGCGCGCCCCATCCCCGAGCTTCATGTCACGCCCAATATGCGACCCTATCCAAAAGAAACTCGAAGGTCCCACCAAGGATAGACCCGCATATTGGAACGCTTTTGCAAGGTGGATATCATTATATCAACATTACATAATAGATGGGGATACATACATAAGACATACAATGTCACCCGAATACAACATCATCTTACATAAGAGCACCATCCGACTACGGATGAAACACAAACAGAAACTCAAACGACATCCACCCTGCTAGCCCAGGCCGCCGACCTAGAACCTATCCCCTGATCAAAGAAGAAGCAGAAGAAGAACTCCAAAACAAGCAAACATCGCTCTCGCGTCAAGATCATCGCATAACCTGTACCTGCAACTGTTTTTGTAGTAATCTGTGAGCCACGAGGACTCAGCAATCCCATTACCATGGGTATCAAGACTAGCAAAGCTTAATGGGAAAGGAAGGGGTAAAGTGGTGAGGTTGCAGCAGCGACTAAGCATATATGGTGGCTAACATACGCAAAAGAGAGCGAGAAGAGGAGCAAAGGAACGGTCGTCAACTAGTAATGATCAAGAGGTGATCCTGAACTCCTACTTACGTCAAACATAACCCAAAGACCGTGTTCACTTCCCGGACTCCGCCGAGAAGAGACCATCACAGCTACACACGCGGTTGATGCGTTTTAATTCAGATCTTGTGTCAAGTTATCTACAACCGGACATTAATAAATTCCCATCTGCCACATAACCGTGGGCACGGCTCTCGAAAGTTTATACCCTGCAGGGGTGTCCCAACTTAGCCCATGATAAGCTCTCGCGATCAACGAAGGATATACCTTCTCCCAGGAAGACCCGATCAGTCTCGGAATCCCGGTTTACAAGACATTTCAACAATGGTAAAACAAGACCAGCAAGACCTCCCGCTGTGCCGACAAATCCCGATAGGAGCTGCACATATCTCGTTCTCAGGGCACACCGGATGAGCCAAACGTCGGGTTGGCATAGACCCTGGTTGCCCAGGGGGCGCCGGACATCGCTCGGTTCGGACCAGCACTTAGAGAAGCACTGGCCCGGGGGGGCTAAAATAAAGATGACCCTCGGGTTGGCCGACCCAAGGGAAAGGTATAGGTGGTGGTGAAGCAAATGGTAAAACCAAGGTTGGGCCTTGCTGGAGGAGTTTTATTCAAAGCGAACTGTCAAGGGGGTCACATAAATCACCCGACCACGTAAGGAACGCAAAAATCCGGGAACATAATACCGGTATGATGGAAACTAGGGCGGCAAGAGTGGAACAAAACACCAGGCATAAGGCCGAGCCTTCCACCCTTTACCAAATATATAGATGCATTAATAATATAAGAGATATTGTGATATCCCAACATAAACCCTGTCCATCATGGAGCAATCTTCAACTTCACCTGCAACTAACAACGCTATAAGAGGGGCTGAGCAAAGCGGTAACATAGCCAAGCAATGGTTTGCTAGGAAGGGTGCAAAAGGTTAGAGGCTGACATGGCAATTTGGAAGGCTTGAAGAGCAAATGATAGGTAGCGCAATATAGAGATAGAACAAAGCAACTAGCATAGCAATGATAGTAGTGAGATCCAGGGTAACGATCATCTTGCCTGAAATCCCGCAAGGAAGAAGAACGAGTCCATGAAGAAGATGAAGCCACGAAGACGAACCAAGCGTAGACGAACGAATCCTCACGATCGCAACGAAACAGGAACTATCGAGAAGAAGCACACAACATAGTAAACACACCACACATGAACAAGACATGATGCACAACAAGCATGATGCATGAAAAGGCTACATGAAGCTACTCATGACAAGAGATGATGCAAACAAGAACAACACATCAAGGCAAGTTTAAATGAGGCCGGGAACAACATATAACAATTCCGGTAAGTCCTCATATGCATATTTCGAAATTGGTCCAGATCTGAATAAACCTTATGTTCAAGTTGTTTAACAGCAAGTTAGTATGCACCAAGATGATCTACATGAAATTCTAGTCAAGTTACATATAAAGTTCATTAGATTTGGAGCTACGGCCTAGAAGATATGAGCAAAACAAGTTAAACATGGCATTGATGCAAAATGCACACAAACATCAAGCAAACACCTCAAAACAAGGATGCAACATGATAATATGAAACTACATGCAAAATCAAGCAAGTTTCATATAGAGCACACTCAAAACGGAGCAACGGTGCAACACATACACTCTATACAAGTCAAAACAACAATCTGTCCAAAACAGCAACTAGGCATCTAGCAGGCATCAAAACAACAAGCTACATCATCTCAACATAATAACAAAAGGCATGGGCATGAAGTACAGGTAAAGCATGACAAGACATGAACACTGAGCTAACTCCAGAAATCACTAGATCATGCTCAAAAGGACATGGGAAGATTGGAAATAATAACAGTTTCAGACTTTGCAGAAATAACATCAGGTTGCAATGTTTAGAGCTATCAAACAACATGCTACAGGAACTTGTCATGGCAAACAAAGGCAAGGCATGAATCTACTAATCTCATATAACAAAAGTCCCTTACTGACCATGACCCAAAAAGGATCAGAGGATATGATGGCACCCATGTAAACATGGCAAGTTATATGATAGATTCAAACATGGCAGGAACAACAATAAGTAGGCATGTTGGTGAGCTTGAACCACTCACCACAGAGCAATACATGGCATGGCAAGGCAACCAACAGTAAGAAGACATGTTTATGAAGCTAAGCATGACAAGAACAAGTTCATAGGATGCATGGATCACTAGAAAAGCACATGGCCAAAACTGAAATTCATGTTAACAGGTTGACAGCAACATTATTTAGCAAGTTTAAGAGCAAGATTACAACATGATACAGCAGGCTATAAATGCAACCAGGGGCATGAATGGATAGAGCAAGACATGTATAACAAAACATTATTAGTGAACATCTCCAGAATAATGCACGAAATGACTTGTAGCAGCAGGTTTACATAGCAACAAAATATAACAGAATCTGTCAAGAAAACAGCAACAACAAGTACCCTACTTAACAAGCTCGATGCACTCAGTACAAGACTCACAAAAATACATGGATAGCACCCCTGGAAAGATGGCATATCATAGATCAAAACACATGTAGAGCTCATGCTCATAGGATGCACACACCAAACATGGCAAAAATGACAAAACAGCAAGTTATAACAATTTCAGCAGATTAACATCATATAGCACTCTTCGAACGATGATTCAGATATCAAGATGGACTCAAATGAACATGATGCAATGGAATGAAATGAAGTACTCGTTGATACGAACAATTTGACATATTACACACACGAAACGGAGCCACGGATGCAGATTTATGATGCGATGAACATGGCTAAAAATATGCAAAATATCAGGGACAGGCAAAATCGGGGTCAACCTCTGGATCTGCAAATCTGGCACGGTTCTCGAGGCACGTCGGGGAACTCGCCGGAGTTGCTGCCGGAGAGGACGGGCAAGACGGATCCGGGGCCGGGGAGAACTTGCTGGGGCGGGACGAGGCGGATCCGGCCTTGGGGCCGCCGGATCTGGCCGGACCCGCACCGAGGAGCGGCGGGGCGCGCGCCGGTGGAGCTCCCACAGCCGGAGGCGGCCTTCCAAGGCGGCGACGGCGGCGGTTGCCGG